>NC_134483.1:195330297-195630297 GCF_040206685.1 Ascaphus truei | reverse complement strand
TTATTATTATCACCCCAAAAAGCAAAATGAATTCCCAATGTGTTTCGTCGCTGAAATGCGTTGGGAATTCACATTGCTTTTTGGGGTGATCATCTACAACATCGCAATCACTTCTAACACTGACATTATATCTGCCAAAAAGCCCGATCACATAGTTTATGCAGTACGACGGGGATTACAGCTAACCACAGCCAAATCACTTGAGAGCTGCATCTGTTGGTTGCTGGGAAAGGAGACTTAGAGCCACAAAGTTCCGGAAAGATGCTTGCTCAAGTCTGTTCCCTCATACTGCAGGTAGAGCTATTTGCAATCTCTTTACCATTCAAGATACTTTGCGGAGTGCTCTGTTAACAACTTCAGTGTTTATACTAGTTGTTGTGAGACACGCTTGTATCCCCTAAGAGGCAATTTTCTCTGGTTGTCAGAGAGAGAGCATTTCAGCACAGGGATATGTTCCAACATTGGATCCTTTATCACAGTCAGTATCATCTGGGGTTAACCACCCTATCTGTGTTTTTCTATGGAGTTTACAATATTGATTTTCATATCTTCATTTGCACTCTGATTGGTGCCGATAACACTCTAATATAGTGAACATTTGAGACACTGAGCATTTGGAATATTTAATTAATTTAGCATCCAGCAGGACTTTGCACACAGGATTGGTAATATTATCTCCTGTTTCATTGAATAATATTGTTAAGTATTTTTAATCCTTCCCCTTTATTTATCACCATATATTAAATAATTGTGGAGCATGTGCTTCTGTTTTTTGTTTTGGCCATCTTGTATTGTTTGGAACCTAGGTTCCTTCAGAAGCTGCTACGTCTCCAGGTTTCCCCACCAGTCATAACATATTGTTTATATTGACCATATGTGTGTTTTTTCTTTATTACTGCTTAGTCTTTACTATATAAAACTTTTTTCATTTGCCCTTATACAAAATTTTAGAGATTATTTATATTAATCATTAAAGAACATACACAGTTAATAGTTACATACTGTTTTTATATATATATATATATATATACATACAGTATATATATATATAAATATATATATATATATATATATATATATATATATATATACATACAGTATATATATATATATATATATATATATATATTATATATGGGAAGAAAAGGGGAAGGGTATTGATACCACATACACTCCGTGTAATGTTAAAGGTACCCACAGGTTGGCCAATAATAACCAATGTTGTTATGCCCACAGTGCTATGGGATGAAGATATTGTATAACACAAAAAGAGAAAAGTATCCCAAACGAGCACACGGGGTGTACCAAATTATAGCAATTTATTAATTTCACATACCTTGAAGGACAATATAAAAGATTAAAAAAGTGGCAGGGACACCCTAATATAGCAACTGATAGGTCATGACAACTGAATACAAAGAATAGTGAAATTCTTGTTGTTATTTGTGTGAACAAGCACTTTGTACTCAAGTAGACAAAAATGATGTAATACCCAGGTGAACCTGACAAACGTCTATAGATACAATAACTCTCTCAATGCAGCCTGTGACAATAATTAATTGCATAAATAATGACCGAGGAAGACGTTTAGTCGAAACGCGTAGGAGTGGAAAGCCAGTGGCAGGACACCCTCTCTCTTCTCCACATGGAGAGCACGTAGCTATACCATTTAAACAACTGATGATGCAATTGTACATTTATGCTTCTGCTTTGTTCATTGACTTTTTATACACAATATGCTATATCTCACGTGTATACCTACATTGCTGTAGAGAACTCTCTCTGAATTTACACACTCTATGAGCTTGCAAGGTTTTCATCTAATCTACTGCGACACATTATATATTGATGTTTTTGGACTGACTATTTTGTCTTTATATGAGACTCCATCTAGTTATTAACTATTTGAAGGTATCAAGTGTCGCAGCCTGCATTTAGGTATATATTCCCTCTGCATGCTACTTTCTGCTCTTCTGCTTATCTGACTCTCCATATCTACATGTCAGAGTCATTGTGTATACTAATACAACTGGAAGAGAATACTTTTGGAATCAATATACTGCAAGCTCATAATATTTTTATGCAACTATTTGTGACATACCATCCTCTGATTTCGATTGAGCCAATCACGGTTACATGTGACTGCATTCCCCTACCAGGTCATTATTTATGCAATGAATTATTGTCACAGGCTGCATTGAGAGAGTTATTGTATCAATAGACATTTTTCAGGTTCACCTGAGTATTACATCATTTTTGTCTACTTGAGTACAAAGTGCTTGGTCACACAAATAACAACTAGAATTTCACTATTCTTTGTATTCAGTTGTCATGACCTATCAGTTGCTATATTAGGGTGTCCCTGCCACTTTGTTAATCTTTTGTATTGTCCTTCAAAGTATGTGAAATAATAAACTGTTATAATTTGGTACAAACTGTGTGTTCGTTTGGGATACTTATATCTTTTTGTGTTTTATATATATATATATATACTGTATATATATATATATATATATATATATATATATATATATATATATATATATATATATATACAATACCATTCCAAAGTCACGCAAGATCCTTGTCTTGATGTAACCCCTTGTTCACTGAATACACCTGTGTTATCACATTACGTTTGAGTGCTCTCTCTTATTGCCTGACTTTGGAACGGTATCGTATACATACAGGCATACCCCGGTTTAAGGACACTCACTTTAAGTACACTCGCGAGTAAGTACATATCGTTCAATAGGCAAACGGCAGCTCACGCATGCGCCTGTCAGCACGTCCTGAACAGCAATACCAGCTCCCTACCTGTATCGAAGCTGTGCGCAAGCGGGGAGAATATAGAGCCTGTAACACGTGTTATTTACATCAGTTTTGCACATATATGACGATTGCAGTACAGTACATGCATCGATAAGTGGGAAAAAGGTAGTGCTTCACTTTAAGTACATTTTCACTTTACATACATGCTCCGGTCCCATTGCGTACGTTAATGCGGGGTATGCCCGTATACTATTTATATGGGACATGCACCTATATTCTACGTGTGCCTACAGGATTATTTTATATATATATATATATATATATATATATATATATATATATATATATATATATATTTAAATATAAATACATATAAAAAATAAACAAACAAGATTATTACAGTACCAAAAAGTGACTGTTGCATAAAAATAATAGTGCAAATTGTGTCTATATAAACAAAGATTGATTAAGTGAAAAATTTACTATAGTCCATATACATGCGTAAACTGTGATTTGTAAGTGGAGACTGTAGCAGCTTCTTGAAAAGATGGACCACATCCCCAACAGAATCTAAATAACAATAATAAGAAGTGCATGCTCCACAGTGCAAAAACAGTCAAAACTATTTTAATATGTTATCAGAAGTAGAGAAAATGCATCCACAAGGATAGAGTGATTGTAAGCATTGTGATACAAAATCTCATAGTCACCAATCAAATTCTCAACGTCCACAGCGCAGTGTAAAAATATTGCTGGTTAGCTTGTCCCTTGGTTAAAGGTATTCTCCTCAAAGCACAGTATAGAGACTCTCAGCATCTGAATCCAAGAGTGGACCGCCAAATGTAGACTCGTGTACCTCTATATGCTACGGCCAGCGTGTCTAGCTCCATCAACTGGGTGACATCACAAACATATCCAACGCTTTTTGGCACTGTAATGCAACTTCATTATGGGATAGTAGTATGTCCATTATGGTGCTCTTAAATAGTCCATAGTAACCAATAATGATCTTAGTAATCAGATGGAGTTTTAACACTTCATGAAAAATATGTTATATAGTAAGTCACATATTATGTGACTCTTAAACAGTGAATATAATATGCGTAAAAAAAATAACAGGTTTCTATATGAAATACAGTAAATGTGGATGGTGAAGTTTGAGTAAATTTCACCTTAAGCACACACAAATTGCAACTAATATTAATCCTTAATAGTTCATTGGCAATAGTGCCAATAATAATTAAGGGAAAATTCAAAAAGGAAGCAGAGCAATTAAGCAACGCTGGATGCAGTGACCAAAAAATGCAGTTTATTGAATAAAATCCATACAAATGTGGTACTGGTAAATCCTCTAACGCGTTTCACACTGCATAGGTGCTTTGTCAAAGAGTGACTTGCTGTGATGAAATGTGTCCTGATATACGTGGTCTTGGTTAAAAAAAATAGCCACAAAGTGAATGAAGGCAATCAGTAGATCCTGAACAGGTGAGATATGCAAATGATTTAAGACAACCACGAACCAAGGCCCACCGCATAACATAGGGACTGTAATAATGAAAAACCAAAAATACACAAATACATGTACTAACCAAATGTAAATGTAAAACATTGACCATTAATTGACAACATAAAAAATTGGACAAAAATTGAAAAAATATTGTGTATGAAGACAACCTAGGATATATACTGTAAACCAATGTAACAATCTTGGTATAAAAACAAAAATATGAGAGTTACAATTGCAATGTAAAGATCTGAGAAATGTCATAAGATAATAATGACTGCAAAATATACCATTAAATAGTTAAATTAGTTACATTTATACATTTATAAATAATCTTATATATAATCTAGGAAAAAGGAATTCACTGGATTGGAGATAGCATCAGTATCAACATCAGAATAATGATGATAATCTAACAACAATTTGACAGAGAATTGTTAAAACTACAGTATGTGATGACGTTCAGAAAGCTACATAAACAGAGCTATACCATGAATTGTAACAATGTATCAGAAATCTATGGTGAATAGAAAATCTGGTACACAAATTAAGTCTTGAAGGAAATGTTTCAATTCCCATTCAACATTGATACCTCTAGGATAGAGAGTATCTAATTAATGTGCATATCCAATACATCTCTCATTTATTGAGAACATTTAGTCTATCTTCACCTCTTAAGTGTGGTTCAATATGTTCAATCCCTATCAATTGAAAATTGTATATGTCCCTGTGGCAGGACGGCCTGTAGCCGAGGTCAGGGAACAGTCCACACATATAGTTTCAGGATAAATAAAAACGTTCAGTGGCTTTATTTCTCCACAGTAACATAACATGCGGGTACACTGTCCCTTTAACAAAATAAATCCTGCTCCACTTTGGGAGAAAAACTGACTAATAACACAGCAGACCTATCTAGCAGGCTGGCTGGCTGGCTAAACCAGAACCAAACCATAAGGGTACTTTAAGCAGTCAGTAAACAAATGAATAATCCTTACTTTAGTTGAAGTAGTCTTTGGTGAAATCCCTCTGGCTAAGGGCTCACGCAGCAGTGTGCTTCTCTCTCTCTCTCTCTGGCAGCTACTGCCAGTCACATGATCCTTATCTACCTTGCTGGCTCTCAGGTGTCATCTAAAGAGTTCTGATTTCCTAACTTCCACCTGAGTTAACCCTTATGAGTGCTGGATGAAGCACTCAGACATATGTCTCCCAGGCGTAACTGATAGGAGTTGACTTCACTCTGTCACATACCTCCCCTGTTTGTGTGTGGCTAGTGTCCCACACGGCTGAAGCCCGACCCTCCACTCCTTCCCTTGACAAAAAATCAGCATTTCCATGGTCCTTTCCAGGTCTATGCTGAAAATCAAAAGAGAAGGGTTGGAGGGCAATATACCACCTGGTCAACCTTGGATTTGTGTCCTTCATGGTGTTTAACCACTTCAAGTGCGCATGGTCAGTGACCAGGGTGAAGTGTACTCCGGCGACATAATGTCTCAAGGCCTCAATTGCCCATTTTACAGCGAGGCACTCCTTCTCAATAACGGAATACCTCACTTCCCTTGGGAACAGCTTCCGGCTGATGAACAGTATGGGGTGTTCAACACCATCAAATTGTGAGACAGCACTGCTCCCAGTCCTACTTCTGAGGCATCCGTCTGGATGATGAAGGGCTCTTTAAAATCTGGGCTCCGAAGAGCGGGGCCCTCTGACAGGCACTTTTTTAGCATGTCAAAGGCGTCTTGACCATTTAACTTGGGTCGGGGCACTCTTTTTTGTCAGATCTGTTAGGGGTGCAGATATTTCCGAAAAATTATTGGGGATAAACCGCCGGTAATACCCTGCTAACCCCAAAAGGGAGCGGACCTGTGTCTTTGTCTGTGGGGTGGGGACTTCCTTTATGGCGGCCACCTTGCTAGCTAGTGGCCTTACTATCCCTCCCCCAACGGCATAGCCCAAGTACTTTGTAGTGGATTTACCCAGGGCACATTTTTTTGGATTTGCAGTGAGCCCTGCTTCTCTTAAGGACGTTAGGACTGCCCTTAACCTTTTTATATGAGACTGCCAGTGTCTGCTATAGATGACAATGTCATCCAAGTACGCTGCGGCATATGCCCTATGGGGTCGTAGTACCTTGTCCATTAACCTTTGGAACGTGGCTGGAGCCCCATGTAACCCAAATAGCATAGTGACGAATTGGTATAAACCGAGAGGGGTGGCGAAGGCAGTTTTGCATTTGGATTCTTCCGCTAGAGGTATCTGCCAATATCCTTTCGTGAGATCTAGGGTGGAGATATACTCTGCTTTACCAAGCGAATCAAGCAATTCATCCACCCCAGGCATTGGATATACATCAAATCTGGATACAGCATTTACCTTTCGCAGATCCACGCAAAACCTCACCTTCCCATCTGGTTTAGGGACAAACACGATAGGGCTACACCATTCGCTGTGGGACTCCTCGATCACGCCCAATTCCAACATGTCTATTATCTCCCTCTCTACCAGGTCTTTTCGGCCCTCTGGCAATCTATAGGGACGGGACCGTACTTTTACGCCAGGTTCTGTCTCAATCCTATGGGACACTAAATCAGTCTGCCCTGGCAGCTCAGAAAAAACATCTGGGAACTGGTCACAAACATCAAGTAGGTCTGACCTTTGTTCCGTTGTTAACTGCTCTCCCATGGGAACCTGATGGTCAGTGTACGTACTACCCTTTGGAAGCTTTGGACCCAAATCCGTCTCTCCTTCCTGAGGGTGAATGAACAGCGATCTCATCGTTTTCCAGGGTTTCAGGAGGTTCACGTGGTAGATTTGTTTACCCTTCCTGGACCCTGGTTGAGAGATCTCATAGTTCACCTCCCCGGTGCGGCGGAGAACTTGGAAAGGACCCTGCCACTTCGCAAGGAGTTTATTCTCTGATGTCGGTAGTAGTAGCATCACTTGGTCCCCAGGTTGGAAGACCCTCAAGCGAGCATTTTGGTTGTACTGCCTCTCTTGACGTTCTTGAGCAGATTTGAGGTTTTCCTTCGCAAACCAACCTATCATGTCTAGGCGGTTTCTAAGGTCTATGACATACTGAAGGGTATTCCTGGAGGATTCCTTCAGTAGGTCGAGAATACCCTGAGGTTGGCGTCCATATAGGAGCTCAAACGGGGAGAAGCCTGTGGATGATTGGGGAACTTCTCGTACCGCAAACAACAGGAAAGGGAGAAGTTCATCCCAAGCTCGCTTTTAAGTGTCCACAAACTTCCTAAGCATAGTTTTTAAAGTACGGTTAAACCTCTCTACCAATCCATCAGTCTGAGAATGGTAGACCGAGGTCCGGACGGATTTTAACTCCAATAACTTCAGGACATCCTGCATTAACTTTGCCATGAAATTTGTTCCCTGGTCAGTTAACATTACTTGGGGAAGTCCTACCCTAGAAAACAGTTCTAACAGCCTGTGAGCAACCTATTTAGCAGTGGCTGATCTCAGAGGGAAGGCCTCAGGATACCTGGTGGCATAATCAACAACAACGAGTATAAATGTATGTCCCTTCGCAGAGGGTTCTAAAGGTCCGACCAGATCTACCCCAATTCTCTCGAATGGGACGGCTACCAAGGGCAGAGGAACCAAAGGAACCGGCTTCTGTCCTTTTTGGCTAGTTAACTGGCATTCAGGACATGTCTCACATAGTTTCATGATGTCACCATGTATGCCTGGCCAGTAAAACCGGGACGAGATGCGGTCCGTGGTCTTATCTCTGCCCAAATGACCACCCCATGGGAGAGTATGGGCTAGGGTAAACACTGTTTTAATCAACCCTTTAGGGACTAGCATCTGTTGAATGACCTCCCCTGTTTGTGTAACCTTATTCACACGATATAGTATGTCATTCAACAGTTCAAAATGTGGAAACACTTTTACACCTTGTTCATCTATTATCTTGTTGTTGACCTGTACCACCTTCTCATATTGTCTAGCCAGAGCTGGGTCCTCCCTCTGCCTCTGACGGAAGTCAGGAAGATCCAGGTCTGGCAACACTCCCGTATCTATCTGTTCCCCACCCTGGTCATCCCCGGCCATGACCTGCAGTCCTTTGGGCTGACTAATGTTACCAAAAGTCCCAGCCTTTCTTAACCAGTCCTTTTTTTCCGCACGTCTCTGTTTACGTGTCTTTGGGACATGGTGTCTACGGGGGAAAATCTCTGGGGAAAAAGGGAACAAGTCTCCGGGCTTCTCCGGTACCAGAGAAGTAGGCTCCGTAGGAGTAGGGGCCAACAATGTTTCGAGGTAGGGCCAGTCTCGGCCAAGTAGAACAGGAGCAGGTAGCCAGGGAGCAACTCCCACTAGTAGGCTAGCCTCTTGATCCTGGATACGCAGTGTAACGTTCGCCATCTTTGTATCCCCATGGATACACTCGATATTCCAAGGAGAGTCATAAGATAGTCTATTGCTTGGAATTAGGCCCTCTAGGATCAGGGTTTTTCCAGAGCCCGAGTCCAGCATGGCGTTTACGTTTTTCCCCTCCAGAGATGCTGGGACTAACCACGGATTGTGGTCCCCTCGGAGACAAGCTGTGGCAGTGGTTCTGCCATATGAACAGTCCATTTCCTCATCTCCTGAGTCCGCAAACTCGGTCGTCCGCGGAAGCTCTCGACGGGGCTCGGTGTTTGGACCTCTCCACTGTTGGATGGGGTCCTCCCTTCTGGTTGGTGGGGTTATCCTCTCCACCGGGTGGGTGACAGGAGTCCAGGTTCTCAGGGAAAACTGTGGGTGGCGGCCTCCCTTGAGTGATCCAGTGGCCTCGGACCCAGGATGGGCGTCTCTGCGGGAGTTTGTACCAGGAACCCTCCGAGATGGGAAAGTGTCTTCCGATTGGGTTGACTGGATCTCCCGAGCTGGCGGGTTGTAGACCCCTCAATTGTCTGCTCTCCTGCCTCTAGTATCACCGGAAGCAACTGGTGTTTGCACCGGCCGTTCCCAGCTATCCTGTTGGGTGTCGTCGCCTGGAAGTTTTCCACCAAGCGGACCGCTGAATCCAGGGAAAATGCAGCGTGTCTTTTCACCCAGGAGCGGGAGGAGGGGGGCAGTATCTGTATGAACTGCTCGAGCACAAACTGTTCAAGGATCTCTGCCTTGTCATGTTTTTCCGGTTGTATCCACCTGGCACATAAGTCTACTAAGCGGTGGGCTACGACCCGGTGTCTGTCTCGGTTTTGTATATTGACTGTCCGGAACCGCTGTCGGTAGGTCTCTGGCGTGAGGCCTAGGCGATCCAGAATAGCAGCCTTTAGTTTCTGATAGTCCATGGCCTCGTCCGCTGGAAGAGCCTGGTAGGCTGCCTGAGCTTCCCCTATGAGGAGTAGAGCCAGAGTCGTTACCCAGCGATCAACTGTCCAGCCGTGGGCCATGGCTACCCTTTCAAAAGTGATGAGAAATGCTTCATTTTAGGCAGCATCACGGTGGGTTATTTGGAATCCCTGGTCTGCCTGAGGTTGGGCCTTCGACCAGCAGTTGGAGTAGCTTTTCCTCTTGCCAGGCCTGTTGTTCATCTTGCTGGGCTTGTCGCTCAGCTTGCTGGGCTTGTCGCTCATCTTGCTGGGCTTGTCGCTCTGCTTGCTTCTCTGCTAGCTGGAGTTGTTGCTCAAGGAACTGAGAAAAAAATTTCTCCATTTTTTTTTGTGTGGCCCTTCAGATACAGGGGCCGTCCTACATCCCACTTCTGACACCACCTGTGGCAGGACGGCCTGTAGCCGAGGTCAGGGAACAGTCCACACGTATAGTTTCAGGATAAATAAAAACGTTCAGTGGCTTTATTTCTCCACAGTAACATAACATGCGGGTACACTGTCCCTTTAACAAAATAAATCCTGCTCCACTTTGGGAGAAAAACTGACTAATAACACAGCAGACCTATCTAGCAGGCTGGCTGGCTAAACCAGAACCAGACCATAAGGGTACATTAAGCAGTCAGTAAACAAATGAATTATCCTTACTTTAGTTGAAGTAGTCTTTGGTGAAATCCCTCTGGCTAAGGGCTCACACAGCAGTGTGCTTCTCTCTCTCTCCCTCTCTGGCAGCTACTGCCAGTCACATGATCCTTATCTACCTTGCTGGCTCTCAGGTGTCAGCTAAAGAGTTCTGATTTCCTAACTTCCACCTGAGTTAACCCTTATGAGTGCTGGATGAAGCACTCAGACATATGTCTCCCAGGCGTAACTGATAGGAGTTGACTTCACTCTGTCACAGTCCCCTATAGAACAGTTTGAGAAGTATCTGGACAGTGGGTGTGCCAGATTCTCTCTCTTTATAAGCCAGATGTGTTCTGTAATCCTGGCCTTCAGTGGTCTGATGGTATGATCCACATTCCTCTTTCCACAACCGCACACGAGCATGTACTGTAGATGACAAAGCTTGCACGACAGTTGGTGAAAGTGGTGATCTTGTGGCACAGTCTAGGCTGTGAACTACAGTATTGAGGGGCTTTTCAACCAAGACCACAGGGCACACTCTATCACAGCAAGTCACTCTTTCATATTTCATTCTGTATTACCAACATTTGTATAACTCAGTCAGGCATAGTGATTCTCCATTTCTCAGGTTTAAACTCTTTTTAATATGTCTAGCATATCACACTCTGAGTTTTCTCAGATGCAATGTCATCCCTTTAGGGGGCTTAAGAAGGGAAATATGGGGGGAATGTTACCCACCTATAGTCTCCCTTATTACTGACACAAACTCTATTTTGCACGTCACCACTGACCTCAGATACAATAGTGGTAATGTTTAAGCTCTTGATTTGCTGTCCACCTTTATGATCCCTCGTTATACCTTATAAATATCTGGGCCCATGGACCCAAATAAGTTATATTTTAGGGTTGTGGCTAAATATCAACTAATGTATTTTCTTGCCAAAAGGTGTGTACTGTAACTGGTGGCACAGCCTGGACTTGTCTTTGGGCATTTATCGAAGCCAGTGGGGCACGTTTTTTACCCTTTCGCTAGCTCTGCCAATTACTTAATGGGCTGGGACAATAAAGCACCTGGTGTCCGGTATTCATGCAATGCCACAATGTCTTTTCCAAGCCTGCCAGTCATAGATGAATTTTGGAAAGTCACACCCCAAAATTCATTGTAGCATTGCTCAATTTGTAGTCATTGTACTTTTTAGTTCCTGGGAGGTGGCAGGACTGTGTCAGTAGCAGGGTGGGCTTGATTCATTTCTTTATAGGGCCTTGTCCAATCAGGTCCTTCACAGTTTTGCCACTGCCTCAAAGAGTTTACTGATATACATTGCAGAGCAATGCATTGTTTACCATAAATGTCAATAGATTATATACAGTATGATTCCAGAATAAACAGAGGGCCCCCTAAACCGCCAAGTTTCCTTTCAGTTTGCCTGAAAGGTACCTTTCAGGTGGGGATCTACCAGTGTTCCAAGATTGGTTTAGTATATCCCATTTATTTCCCATGAACTTTCAGTAAAAATTATACAGTACTTGTAAAAAATAAAAAAAATATGCTGTGCTCATGATACTTGATTTTAAACATTTATTTTTATTTATATATAAAAAGTAATGTACAAGAAAATGCAAAAATCAAACAAACCAAACCGTACAATCAATTAATTATGACCAATTGTATTTAAAATGTAGTGGAAAGTTGTTTTCAATAGATATATGATATTGCAATATATAATATGAGTGTTTCTTTAAAGAAGTGGGCCATAGTGTTATACAGTGTATGTAATATTGTGTGTAAAATGTTAAAAGCAAATACTACGGTGTAAACTGAATGGAGTGAGGTATCAGATTCTGGTTGGAACCAATAGAGTGTCTAGTGTGAAGAAAATGAGGAGAAACAGAAAAATAAGGCAATATAACTATTCTGATTATTTAAAAAAAAAAAGAAGAAATATAAAATATGTGTGAAATTGTCAATGCTACATTTCTATAACTTTGAAAATGGTAACTGTGTGCTCCCAGTAATAATATCATTTTTGTATAGTGTTGGTGCAAAAAGAACTTTGCAAAATAAACAAGCCACTGTCTCAGTTTATAGCCTATGTATTGAGGCTGTGGTACAGGGAGACAAAGTAAACTTCTCAAGTGACCTGTTTATGTCACAATGAGTTGGCACAGGGATTCAAACTGGGTTCACTAATGAAAAAAAAAATAGTACAATTATTATTGATATGATAAGCCCTCTGAAAACATTGTCCAGGATCAGCATTATATTGCTCACCCATTACAGTAGCATGTTTAAAAACGCAAAGTTCTGGCTCAGACTGAGTAAAACTATATTTATTCCAATAACCAGAAAAATCCAGTCTTTTGGAAAAAAAACGAGTGTTCCATGAACAATCAGTAGGTGGCACTTAAAAAGCTTACACGAGTTTTCAGTCGCCATTAAAGCAGCAGCAGCAGCAGCAGGAGAGGCTGGAGTCAATCCATCCCTGAGCACTCAAAGAGACTGAAGACAGACTGCAGACAAGCTACTGAGGCAAAAGCAGCAACAAAGGGCCAGGCACTAATAGACAGAGGGAGAGAGGCTGAGGAGGAACCAGAGTTATAACAGCACACTGCAAATCCAGCAGCACACATTAACAATCGTGTGCAGAGAGCAGCAGATATCTGTCGGATAGTGGACAGCTCCCAGCTACCCACATCCAGATTTAAAAAAAAGGCAGCACTGCTTGTATTATGACTGCAGCCAACTGAAAACTCCGTTGCTGATTTATTCCCTTTCAGGTAATGCTTTTTTTTCATATTTCTGTTGTATTAAAGGGCGCTGCTATTATCTGCATGCAGTTTGACATCATGCATGGTATATTGTTACTGCAGTGCTGAAGGCATAAGACAAAGGTCAACAATATGAGCACAATCGGTTGATGGTTCTTTGACCATTATGAGCGAATGAGATGTACAGCACGCACCCCAGCGCTTAGGCAAGAACATTGAGATCCCGATATTTCTCAGTGTAAATTTACTGTACTAAGAGAGAACCATTCTTTATCAAACACACACTGAAGTTTTTAATTGGCTTTTTATGGAATTCTGCATAAGCTGTGATGAAGATGGATTTTTATAGCACACACTTGCTCTGGACCTTCTCTGCTAGTTAAATATATGCTCATCAGGGCAACAACATATAAAAAGCAAATCCATCTCTCTGCTGCAGAGGATATTTTCAGTTAATGTTCTGTAATCCTGTTTTAGAATCAATACTTTGCACAGGGGAAACAATTAAGTTTTTCCTGGTTTATTTTCTCGGCTTTCATAAATTAATGATCATATTCAGAGTATTTGAGAAGACAATCTTTTATTTTATTCAGATATCCTTGCTAAATATTTGTGATTGATTTATTTATGTAGAATGTTTCAAAAAAGGGATGGTGTTTAGATGGTGGAATACTGCATCCTTTAAATCAGCTTACCTCTCAATCTCAGAAAAAGCAGTGCATGGTAAAAAAAAAAAAAAAAAGGATTAAACTTGAGGGTTATCAGGTTTTTGCTGATGTTGTGGCTACAATTTATATAACATTACCAAGAAAGCACAATTTTAATATAATTACGATTTTGTGTTTTGCTATTTCAACAGGAAATAATCATGTAACATGATTCTCTGCTGATAATTATATCATATCATGTTTCAATGTAGCAGTTCTATAATATGACTCAAATTGTTCACAAATACTCTACTAGTTCTGTTTTCTTTATTTGTGTTCAGTAAAATGCATCTTTATTGTTACGTCAATTATTCTGTGTATTGTCAGTTGTGGCAACCCAAATCTACATTATGTTTCATGAAAAAAAAAATCTGAAGAGCATCTATATTTCATTGCTAATTAGCCTTTGATGATCTTATACATTGCTGAAAGTAAAGACACTTGTACTGTTCAGTTTCAGGAAATGTAATCTTTTCGTTGTCAACATTTGATCCAAATGAAGAATTATAACTTGAATGAACATTATTTGTAATTCTTCAAGTGAAGGCGTCCTGTGTTGTATATACAGTAGACGAAGCTCTTAAATTGCATCAGAATTCTTTATAGTTTGTTGACATATTACAAGTATATATTGGGGGCTGTGTATCCAAGTCTCCCAGCTGCAAACCTTGAACAAAAATAGAGCAAAAAACAAACAAAATGGCACCATAATTATCAAGGTAAAACATCCAATTGTAACCTATTGTTCAATTAATCTGGTGCTATTTTTTTGCCCAAGTTTTGCAGCCAGGAGACTTCTACATGACTCCAATTGAGATGTCCCTTCTATGCCACTAAATAACTCTTAAAAAAACAAATATTTGTTCTTTGTGATGTTCAAAGGAAATAAATGTGTAATAAATACATCTTGTAATGCTAAGGAAGGGATGAGGTTTATTTGCATCCGAGTTCCCAGTCTGCTTGAACTTTGAATGATTTGTGTTGAAGAATAGGTGGTGTGTTAATTGCTAGTTGCTTTCCACTCTTCAGGTTTTTTGGGGACTGGTAAAATAGATTCACATTGGTAAGGGTCCAGCACCAAAATTTTGGTAACACAGGTTTACTTTAACACAATTCCCTTCAGGCACACAACTCAAACCTCAAACCATTCAATACACACATACAAACCACTGATTCACTGATATACTGTATACAGATATAGATCCTCCGAAGGTCACACATTTTTTAATGCTCTGTTAATGTCAATTTAACGTATCCATATCTGTAGCGTATATCCCAAATGTGCTTAAGCCTACAATGGCATTTTCCTTAAAAATAATGGATCCTTCAATTTTAATGGACCTTAGGCTTACTCATCTGCAAATCATAGGGTAATGAGCAGTTTACCTAATAATGGAGATCCTCAAACCTCTGTTAATTTTAGGACATGATAATATGTCTATGATATTTAGCACCTCCCAAAATCTGCTCTTACTCACATCCAGACCCTGATTAACATTGAGTTATTTCCTGGAATAGCCTAAAAGAAATGTAATGAGTACAGTAAATGACGTTTTACTTTACTTCATTACAAAAAGTTACGTGTTATGTAATGATGGACATCCTTCGTTTATTTTAATTGTACATTAATATAAATGCAATATGAATTAATCTTGTTGAGGTATGTATGGATATACATTATTGTACACCCCTACTTTATACAGTGATTATAATATTAGAAACCATATCATTAAATAACGTTAATTAGTGAAACTATGATACATATCTAATATTATACAAGATGGTAAGGCACATGAAAATCTTTGGAATAATGCTACCTTAATAACGTGCCTTAAATTTTGACCAATACGCATGTGCAGTGTATTGGAAAAAGCAGGTTATGTAACGATAGTGGTTTTGCTAATGGACTTTATTTATGGATATGATTAGCTTTGAAGATCCCCATTAAATGAAGGAAAATAACGTCCACTACCTAATTAAATAAAATAACGTTATTTGCCCTCATTTAGTGTACTGAGGACCTACTGCATAAGGGCTCAGCTTCAAGAAATATTGGTACAGCTATCATGATAATATTGGGAATATTGCAGGGGTAGAATTAGTGTACTGAACAACTCGTATGGTCTAAATCAGCAAATTAGTGTAGCAATATTTCTGTGAACTATATAGAACAGACTGCACAAGGCTGCTGTTCCTTAAATCCCCGCGCAGATTACAGTATACTGTATGAATTTAACTTTTAAACAATGAGCTACTCTAGCGAAATTTACTATATTCTAAACATATTTTACAATAAAATATTTTTTTTTAAATTATAACATGGGCTTGCAAGATATATAAATAAATCAATCATATGTAGAAGCACATGCACACCGCTGGTAGGTGCTTGAGGGGGGTACTTATCTGCCGGTGCGCTGCATCCAGGGAGATCCAGACATCCCAGAGGTACTCGAGCAAAGGAATGGAAGCAGGCACACAGTCTTTCTAAAGGTGCAGTTTATTGTGCCACCAAAGGTCCAACGTTTCGGCAAATAGATTGCCTTTATCAAGGAGAGGGCTACAGAACATGCTAAACATACCACAATTTATACACAAATGGGTACTCACCCCCCCACGATCACTGCTGCCTTGCTCCTGGAGCCCTGGGATCCTCCCCTGGTGGCGCATGATGTCATCACGCCACGTCGCGCTGGTGCTCTGACGTCACGATGGGGGCGTCGACATCCAGGAGCAAGGCAGCAGTGATCGTGGGGGGGGGTGAGTACCCATTTGTGTATAAATTGTGGTATGTTTAGCATGTTCTGTAGCCCTCTCCTTGATAAAGGCAATCTATTTTCCGAAACGTTGGACCTTTGGTGGCACAATAAACTGCACCTTTAGAAAGACCGTGTGCCTGCTTCCATTCCTTTGCTTCTATAAATAAATCAAACCAGTACCTGACATGTAGAAATAATTTGTTTGAAATGAAAGAAGATTAATTATTGTGATGGTTTTTCATTTCAGTCTTTAACTAATATTTTTAGTTGTTTAATTTCAGAAAATACTGTATACTATGCAGATTACTATATTCCTTAAACTGAACAGCAAATTTTCTCCTTACCCCAAACATGTTGTTGGATAAAAACATTGATATTGCACATGACAATTAAGTTACATTGATGACACAATTATTTAATTTTGAGCATCTAAAGCAACAAATTATATTTTCTTTATTACTTTCTTTTTTCAAAACTATGTTAGTATAGCTTCCATGTGTCAAGAGATGGCAAACGCTTCTAATCCAGACCAAAGCCTAATGACCACAAGACAACTATAAATATCTCTGGGAAGCAGCAGGATTAAGGGAAATACACTGTAAGAAAGACATGGATCACCATAAATTGCACCAGTTTGATATTGGTTCTTTTTAAAAGAAAGTAGTGTTTTAATAGACATTTTATGCGATCTATCCTGGACATACTTGAAAATAAGAGATAACTCTCAATGTAGTTTTTCCTGGGAATTTTATTTTTTAGAAATAAAACTAGATTAAAAAAAATCTATATAGTTTATGGTGTGGATTTACTAAAAAGTACTAGTACTATTATAGTTAATAGTATAGTTAATAGTACTTTATTTAGGGTGGATAAAATGGATGTAATTTTCCCATATGGAAAAACTGTATGATTTATGATAACCATGTAGACATTTGCCAAAGAATGAGAATGCGCTGGTAAATGTTTCCCATTCTTTTCTCCAATTATTTTTTAATGGTACTGTCCCCTTATTAAAAAAATAATAATAGTATGGATTAGAAAGGTGAGTGGACAAAATACTGATTAGAAGTTGCATTCCCATGTATGACTACATTGCATTCATGTCACTGACGTAATTACTACATTATGCTCTGTAGTTTATGAATTTTTAGAAAGAATAAATTAGACGCGTATACATATTATTGAAAGTTTATCTTGACAGTGTTTGCAAACATTATAACATTAAACTTATGATTTGTACTGTTCTTTTTTTTTTTCTCTAACAACTTCCTTTATCATTGTCCCCTTTCCCAATTAGAAACATGAGCCATAGTTCATACATCTGGTTACATCATCACTTTGATGACGTAGACTACATTGACAATTCCATTGTCCCCCTTCCAGGGAAATATGCTCGGATTTCCCACAAGTACAGTCGTGATTGGTTGTGGAAAGTGAGCGACCCAGTCAGGAAAACAACATGTGAATAAAAAACATATAAAAACAATAATTGTGCAGTATTGTGATTCAATAATGAATTAATATGCGTGAATCTTAGCTCTGGGGGAGAACCTACTTACAGCAAACATATAGGGTAAATTCGCTTTTCTCTGACTCTGTCAGATAGTGATATTGTACTGAGGTTTCTTTGGGTAGGACTTTTATCCCCTCTTGATCTTCCCTTATGAGGGTTACTTCAGGAATGGTGTAGCTCGATTTCCCATGGAAAATATATAAAAGAAGAGCAGAAGAAACGGCCAATAGTATAGCTTGCAAAAAGCAGCGTTTTATAAACAGTGAAATTGTAGGACATGTACTCACATTCTGTACACAAATGTCAGGCACATAAAGGTATCTTTTGCGCTCAGTGCGCCCGCTGTGCTGTCTCCCCGTCCTCCTCTATTCCTAGTGCTGCCGTCGCCAAATGGCGTCTGACGTCACTTCCGGGTGGTATCTGGTCGCATCCGATGGCAATGGACTGCGAGGCGCCGAGAGGGGGATCACTGGAGAGCACAAACGTCTGGAGTCTTTGGTCTTCGCTTCCAGTCAGCTGCAGCTTGACTGAGTAAGCTCTGGATCAGGCTCTATGCGTTTCGCTGCGTCATACAGCTTCGTCAGTCACTTGACAAAGGCCTAAGTGAGGCCGAAACGTTGTGTATTACGAATAAATTATTTTGCTAAAAACCAGTGGAGTCCTGGATCATCTTTCCTATTGCTGTATACTTGGATTGCTGCACATAGGCCATCCTTGAACCAGGAGCTCCGGCATTGTGCGCAAGTATCGCATTTTTTGCATTTATTTGCACTGTTTTGGTGTGCTACATACCCACATACCTTTGCTATATAAATAAAGACATTCATACTGTACATATATATATATACATACATACAGTATGTACATACATACATACATCATACTTGCATCTACTGTAAATGACAATTAATTTAAGTATATGGGTGCCATAAAAGCCATAAAGCTTGTTATCTCAGTGCAACTACTCTCTCAAAGTAACTGGGAAGAAACTGGGCAGTGAAAAGTGTGATTCTACCTCAAATTAATTTATTTTAATGGTAGACATTGTCAGTGGTTGCTACACTACTTTTATAGTCCTGTACATAACCTTTAGAGATGCAGAATGTGAAACATCTCATTATAATACTGTATGTGCAGCATGTAATTCCTCCCGACCTCCTGTACTTTAGCAGCGGCGATATTAACCTTAAACCATTGTGAAGACTGTGTGATCGGCAAAATAAACTTTAGTTCAGGGGTATGCAAACTTCCTTGACTGCGCCCCCCTGCCTGCTCTGCCCCTGGGTTGTGCCCCCCACTACCTTGAATGTGGCTTGTCACGTGACCCGATGCGTCATTTGATGCCACGTTGACATGTCGATGGGCGTCAAATGACGTCACATGACCCCGCGGCGTCATTTCACGCCCGTTGCTATGGAGACACGTGGACCAAAGCCTGGTCTCACTGACTGCCCCGCACCTCTGGAATGCCCTTCCCCTCAATACCCGACTAGCACCCTCTCTCTCCACCTTGAAGACCCACTTGCTTAAAGAAGCATAAGAATAGCACTGTTGATATTCTGAACACATGATACATAAAGCTTGGCCCCTTGCAGATGCACTGTTTGTACGTTCTCCCTACCTACCAATTAGATTGTAAGCTCCTCGGAGCAGGGACTCCTCTTCCTTAATGTTACTTTTATGTCTGAAGCACTTATTCCCATGACCTGTTATTTATATTATTTGTTAT
The DNA here is from genome assembly GCF_040206685.1 of Ascaphus truei. Taxonomy (NCBI): domain Eukaryota; kingdom Metazoa; phylum Chordata; class Amphibia; order Anura; family Ascaphidae; genus Ascaphus; species Ascaphus truei. The sequence goes on along the minus strand of NC_134483.1, from coordinate 195,610,593 downwards.
TTATGATTGTCGCGTATTACTACTGTGAAGCGCTGTGTACATCAATGGCGCTATATAAATAAGGACATACAATACAATGCAAGTGAGTTTCCAGAGGCCTCAAGCTGAATAACCGCTGCACTCCCCTAAAACCTGTTTGCGCACCCCTGCTTTAGTTGACTATACTAATGTTAAACTGATGGGCAAATCCACATTTTCAAAAGACTTTAAGAACACAGGGAGATGTTTTAATAGATGTAAATTATGTTCCAATTTATTGTACCAATCAGTATTATCAGCTGGATCATTGCTCACTACCGTCCACTTAATCATCTTGACAATGATTTGCTTAAGATAAGAGAGAAGCTTAAATTTACTGGCGCTAGAATAATGATAAATAATAATAATAAAAAAACACTGACAATGTGCTAAGGGAAATGATTGCTGGATAAGCCATTCCTGAAAGTGCATACAGTATGCTGCAACGTTTAACAGCATTGAATATCACTATAAACGTGACCACCCTCCACTCAATTACAATTGAATAGTGGAATAAAAAAGAAAAAAGCTACTGAACTGTAGTTTGTTTACTAGAGAGCAGCAGTGACAGAACAACTAAAAGAGTTGTTAGCCCTGTCAAGAACCATGTTAACTTATTATATGTACCTGTACACCGGGATAAAACAAAACTTGTGCTGCAGTACAGTATGTTGATTTTTAAGGAGGATACATAAAAATTCCCTTGTGTAGCTAAAAAGGTCGAATATATATATATATATAGTACATACATAAAGGTACAGTGAGAAAATAGCAGTCCGCCATCTACAGTACCAATAGCAGGCCATATATGGTCCTTTGCAGACTACGTTCACTTGCTACCTTTCCGTTACGTCTGGCCAATGTGTCAGGGCCTGAGGTTCATGAAAGGCCTCGGACATGGTCAAAAAGACCGTACTGAGGCACGCTGAGCCGCGCTGAGGGGAAACATTATCCGTATCAGCGCGGCTTTAGACGGCGCTTCCGCACGCTTCCGCAGGCGTGCGGAGGCGTGTGGAATTTCAGCCGGCAGCCCAATTTAATTTTTCCCGCTGAGGGAAGCGCAGGACCAGTCACGTGACTGCCAGAAGCCAATGGCAGTCCGTAACGTCGGCGCCGTGACGTGGCACGCTAGCCCCGCCTCCCGCTCCGCCTCTAAGCCCGCCTCCCACGCGGCACACAAGCGCGCTCTCTAGCGCTCATGCAGGGACAAGAAAAATCTCCTGCTTGAGCAGGAGAGCATGAGCGTCAGCGCTGCCCAGCGCTCTTCCCTGCACCATGTCCCAGGCCTTAGAATCGGCAGCACCTCTATTCATTCTATAGCCTTGGAGGCCTTTACAGAAAGTGCCTTTGCAATTCTTATGAGAGGTAGCTGTGTTGAGCGGAATCTTAATGTATATGTGAAAAACTTAAACAATTCCCTTGTTCTTATCTTTTCTACAAGTCAGCAGATTTTGCAATTTCCTTGCAAAACGGATTCTGACACATCTGACAAATGGATTCTAACAGACAAAATGGATTCTGAATTACTTGAATTCCATCTACACACAGCTGTCGGGATTTCCAAGACAAGTAGAAAAAGTCTGCTGTTCAGCTCCCGTATAGTGCAGTGCTTACATGTTATCAACGGAAAAAATTATTTCCCACTTTGGCTGATAAAAAATACGCTGATGGCTGTATTGGAAATAATAGAGAGTCTGAGTTTTATGTATTGTGTTTTAAAGAAATGCAATTTTTTGTTCTAAAAGAGCAACTTTCTGGTAGGCACAGTTGACGTTAGCAGACCATAATTGCAAAGGATATCAGTGTGATTTTTTCTGAACTATTTTGCAACTAAACCAAACTGCAAACATTTTATACTGTAAAAAAAGGTACCATAGGTTTGCTTCAGTGATTTCCCTTATTTGTTTTTGGCATTAACATTGTAAGTGACTTTTTAGAAGGGATCACATCACATACTTTTCCATTAGTCTGTAGCATACCGTCGTTGACATGGTTAAATGGTTAAATTGCTTACAATTACAGCTGACGTTTGCTGTCTTAGATCCTGAGAAAACAATGCAGAATAATAGTTCAGCACATATTGATACTGTATATGGGAGAAGTATTTCTTGAGACTCTAGCTCATGTGTCCTAATCAGTAGCTACAATTACAAAGCTACGAAAAAGATAGGAATTTAATTAAGGAATTATTAATCGACAAAATATATTTTTTTGTAATTGATAATCTATTTAAAAACAAGAGACAACAGAATTACAAATAATGGTAGCTTTTAAAATCTGCATTGATTTTCTCCTTGTCTGAAAAGTTTAAATTATTCTTACATCCATTGCGGCTGTATCACCATGCCTGATACAATATTCACCAGCAATTTCTTGATAGTTTGGGACATGTACACTGGCGTTGTTTTTGTGGGTGAACCAATACATAGTTGGAACACTGCTGTGGAATAGTATTTCCCTCATTTAATCAGTTGAATTTCACCAGTTAATATTGATATCTTGGGGAAAATCCAGCTCTAGTTAGGAATCTCTCTCTCTCTCTCTCTCTCTCTCTCTCTCTCTCTCTCTCTCTCTCTCTCTCTCTCTCTCTCTCTCTCTCTCGCTCTCATTTTTAGTTTAAAAGGAAAAGTGATAGGGGATTGTGACGGCAGCGGGGTGCCAAGCGAGTAATAAAGGGGTCAACCCCATTAGGCACCCCCTTCAACCGTCTGGGAAGTGAGGGGTTAACCAGAAATGTACTTGTAATACACATGGTCCCCTGCTTCACAACCAAAATGTATGTCCCTTTGGTTATCATGTTCCCACAAGTAGAGTGCTTACATGTATTTTTATTCTCCTGCCTCAGGGCAAAATGTGTTCTCTTTGCTGGTGGAATGTATTGTTCCAATTATCGGTGTTTGTACCCATACAGTGTATGCACCAATCACATACACTGGGATCAGGTCGGAGGGAAAGGGTTAATTGTATTTACAGGTTTATGGCCTATTGTTCTCCTTCCCGCCTTTTCAGTCTCCATTTGCAGCCTGTCCATAGGCTGCCATTGAAGCTCCATGCAACCCTAAGGAGATGTCACAGAGTTGGGCCGATACCTGAGAAGACCTGCAGGTGGCGCCCGAGAGGAGGAGCGGAGCTTCTCCATTTTAAGTGAATGGCGTAATGTCTTTCAATGGGGATTCCACGAAGCCCGCTCTCCAAGAATGAGTTGGATGCCTGCCAGACCGCAGCATCCCGAAAATGGCTACTGTTTCATTGAAAAGAGCTTGATCTCTCAATTGGCGTGGGAACTAGGCTACGGCTAAGTTCACCACCAATTAACGTGTGTAACTTTCATTCTAGGGCAGCCAGCAATAAAATTATTTTTGCCCCTAGTTCATAGGAACCCCCTTACTCGACCCCAACCAGGTCCGACAGTCAATGGCGACGAGAAAGGGCCATGAGGGTCCCACCATTGACCGCAATGGCGGAGAAAAGCCGCGTGGCTTTAAAACACTAAGGGCCTCATGCAGTAAGCGACGATTATGTGAAATCGGCAAGCTTATCGATTAGTCATGTTATTGGCGTTTTTCCCTCTCCGTATGCAGTAAGTGCCGAATACATTCAAAATCAAGCCGAAAACAAATCCGCCCACTCTCACGATGATGAGCCGATCACACACAGGTGTATCGGCGTGCGTGGCGGGGTGCTGTTAGGTTGCACAATCACAAATCTTGCTGAATCAGGCGAAACAAGCATGTTTTTGATTGCGCGCCATATTTAAAGGCAACGTGTACTGCTAATCATTCTCTGTGTTGTTGGGAGTGAGAGAGAGAGAGAGACGCACAGAGCTGGACGATTGAAGATTTGCATATTGACTGAGAGACTTGTTGTGTATTGGGTGAGCTTTGTCCTTTGTTGTTTTGTTTACATCTTTGTCTTGTTTTATATGTGGAAGTGGGTCGTGTGATTGCCTGTACATTTCTTGTCTGTTTTTTGTGAGTGCTGGAAGTATGCCCGCAAAGCGTGGGAAGAGTGATGCTGGTGGGAGTGGGAGTGCTACTCGTGCGAGTACGCGTCGGAGTGAACGTTCTGTTCAGGGGAGTGATGTTGCTGGTGCACCGAGTGGTGTTGCTGGGAGTGGGAGTGCTGGTGCTGCGAGTGGTGTTGCTGGGAGTGGGAGTGCTGTTGTTGGGAGTGGGAGTGCTGTTGTTGGGAGTGGGAGTGCTGTTGCTGTGCGTGGGAGTGCTGGTGCTGGGAGTGCTGGTGCTAGGAGTGTGAGTGCTGGTGCTAGGAGTGTGAGTGCTGGTGCTAGGAGTGGGAGTGCTGGTGCTAGGAGTGGGAGTGCTGGTGCTGGGAGTGCTGCTGGTGGCGCAGTTGCTGATGGGGTGGATGGTGGTGGCGTGCTTGCTGGTGGCCAGCTTTTGGAGGCTCTTCCATTGGAAGAAGGAGAGTCCAGTCAGCACCAGCCAAGCTCTGACCCTAAACCTGCTCGGAAGAAACGTGTGGAGAAGCCACGTAATCCTCGCTTCAATGACCAGGAAAATAGGGCTCTTGTCACTGGCATTCTGGAGCACTATGACAGTCTCTATGGACATTTAGTAGGTAAGTGTACTTTTACATTTATTATTCAAATACATGTGATCCTAGGTCATCTGAGTTTTGTTCATATGCAAATATGGGTACACAATATCTTTCTATGTTCATTAGTGTGGAAACACAGCTTTTTATCATGCCTTACAAGGACAAATAAACACAGGCGGTCAATTTGCCAGAACTGCATACAATATGAATGCAAGCTTGCTTACATGTATAGGTTTAGTAGTGAATGCTCATGTGCTTCACATATTACACATAAAACAGCATGTTTGCTATCTCTTGGAACAGCTAGCAGTGTAGGAAACTGGTGCTTATATTATTATTAATTTACCTCATATCTTTTATATGTTTTTCAAGGGCGGACAAGTGCAGCAAGCAAAAAAGAAATGTGGGACACAATAGTCATTGGTGTCAATGCCTGTGGGAATAGTGTCAGGGACAAGTATCATTGTCGGAAAAGATTTGATGATATTAGGTCCAAATTGAAAAAGAAAATACAAGACCAACGCGTGCATGCTACTGGCACTGGAGGTGGGCCCACACCACAACGTCTCATATTGACTCCATTGGAGGAGCTGCTTCGGCCAAAATTACTTACCGTCGTCGTGGAAGGCTTGGCTGGTGACCGTGACATTGGAATTTATCCGTCACAATTTCCAGCAGGTGATAAATATTACTGTACTAGGCGTGTCGTTGCTTACAGTTATTTTGCATATTTACACTGCTTTTTATACTGTCTTCACAATATAAGCATACCTGCATCTATATATGTATATGTCTGATTCTGTATATATATATATCTCAAAATAGACATATATGTAGTAGTCCTACTAAAAGCAGTAACTAATATAGCACGTGCCATTGCGTGCTCATTTACATGTGAATTCCCAAAATGCATAGCTGCAGTGGAAGCAATTGATGGTGGGCGAAGATGGGGAACAACAGGGTAGTACACATGTGTAACACATGTTCATGAGAAATTATTAGTAGCTACAGGTACAGAACAGAAATATGTATCATATTATTGTGTATTTTATTGATTTTACTCCGACAAACATGACATTACTGCCTATTTTAAGCATGCATCAAAGAAATTGCATGTAACGGCCTACAAACATCACTGGCACTAACACATCTATAGTTGCTTATGAAAAGGTCCATTTTTGCTTTATGTCATATACAGACAGCATAATGAGGCACACGTATCATATGTTATGTCATTGTTTTCATAACTTAAACACTGCAGATGACTACTTAGCTCATCTACCATTGTGTTAAAGCAGCTGCAATTAATATCTCATCACAGCATACACTTCAACAGAGGGGGTGGGGTTCAGCACACACACTAATTACAGCCTCATTTCACGGTCAACTTAGTTCACACCATTTTCACCTGTTTCAAGTAATTGAAAGGTGTGGCTGATTAGGCTTTTTGGGGAAGGGAATACCTTTCTTACAACCTGAATAGCACAACTGAAGTTAATCACACTCATTTGAAAGCTTAACTCTAGCTACTAAATGCCCCAACAACTCATTACTTATCAAAGCGTACGTCACACATTAGTTCACTCATATCTATAGTTGAACTACTATCAACGACACATTATCACACACTGCATGTGTTGTCTTGTTGAGTCACAGCCACATTCAGGTGTGCCACATCTTCGATTAATGTACCACACATATCCTCTACCAAAAACAACACTTTTTGCAATATGACCACCTTCATGATAACCATTGTGAATGGTCATCTCATGATAGTTATGTACATTATGATACTGATATCACTACACAACATATGATTTTTATGTACTAATTTAATCTATTTATCCTCACGCATTACTGCAGAAACATAGTATGTTGTATGTTAGGGAACTCAAAACTTCTAAGTACACAGGCATGTACAGTGTTATTACAACTATTTATGTTCACTTTCACACACATTTTCGGTTAAGGAACTGATGTTGTTAGTTAATCATAAATACAGAACATACAATAAGTGTTTGTTCAATATTTACACATGTAAATGTAAAACTTATGTTATTGTTATATATAGTTGCCCCTGGAGGACATGTGTCACCTGAGATGGAACAAGTGTCTTCACCTGGGTCAGCCAGCTCAACACAACTACAAGGTGAGTGTATCATTTGCTGGCCATATAATATGTGCTCTTCTATATGTTATGTTGTCATGTTCATTATTTGTTTTGCACATCTTCTTTAAATAGGATTACTTAGTGTCAGTGAAAATTAAGTGTAAGGCAACATGTATTGTGTTAGTGATGTGAACTATCATGTAGGACTTCTGAGTTTAGAGCAACTTTTCATTCATTCATATTTCATACTGAGTCCAAACATTATTCGTAAGTCAAGGTAGTTTTTAATGTGAGGTTATAAAACGTATGCTAACATGTTAGGTGTTACTTAGGACACAGTACAATTACATAGTAACACAGCATACATTAACATGCCATTTAATAATGTGTACATTTCTTTTTAGAACATCATGGTGATGAGGATGATGAGTATGATGAGGATGACGCCGCAGAAGAGACTGAAATACAATCATGTGACCATGAAGAGGTGCCAATAGAAACTGTTGTACCGCCAAATCGTCCATCAACTTCCACATACGATGCAATTGTAGCTTCAGAGGCAAAAATAGTGGACGCAGAAAATCGTCGCCATTCAGACATGATGACAGTGCTGGAAAGGATGATTGGACTGCAGGAAGAAACAGTATCACAATTGGCACATCTCCACAGAGTCTTCATTGAAGTGCCTAAACAGTTGCAAAAAATCAACACCTCATTCGAAGCATTAGTTGTTCAGCAAACACAAGCTAATTACTGGAGAATGACTAATGTACCACAATTCAACACCTCACAGCCAGGATCTGTTCATGCAGGTCAGTTTTCACCACATTCATCTGATATTCATTCACCAGGCCCAAATGTTACCGGTCAAGTAGCAGACATTGCTGTGCAGGTTCCTGACGACATCCTACCGCTGCCATCTGTACAAATTCAGCAGCTGACACCTACAAAGGAGGCCACAAAAAGAAAACACAAGCAGTTACTACTGACCAGTTTTTGGTCAAAAACAAAAAAAGACTCACATGAAACAGACCGACCATCACTTGTGCAGTGTCTACCAACTTGCTCACATGTGTCAGTGGGCACAAGCTCTGTCGGTGAGTCACTTGCCACAAGCCCTGTCCGTGAACAGTCAGTACCCACAAGCCCTGTAGGTGAGTCACTGCCCAAAAGCCCTGTAGGTGAATCGCTGCCCAAAAGCCCTGTAGGTGAATCACTGCCCACAAGCCCTGTAGGTGAGTCACTGGCCACAAGCCCTGTAGGTGAGTCCCTGGCCACAAGCCCTGTAGGTGAGTCACTGGCCACAAGCCCTGCCCGTGAAGTGCCAGAGGCCACTCAAAGTGGCTCTGTTGTGCCTAAAGTTGGTGGCAAAAGAAAAAGGAAAATTCAAGAGACAACAAGCAGGCCTGTTACTCGCTCGCAAAAGGAACAAAAAAAATAAATGTTATAATTCAGAAAATATGTCTTTGGCCTTGTTTTGTTGACTTCAGATTATCTAATTACTATTGTATGTATGCTGAAGACTGTGTTGTTTCCAAACTTTCAACTATGTTCTTGTACACATGAAGTTTTGGAAATGTTAACACTCATAATTAATTGTGTTATAAATATTTATGTTTTAATCGTCTGTTCAGTAATGGTCCACCAGGAGCCAGTTGCTAAGTTTAGAGAAGCTGCCATTGACTTTGCAGCAAAACATTGCATTTGGGTGTGTTAATTGATGTAAGAATTGCATATGCATATTAGTCACATGCAATTATAAAAACACCTAAGTAACTGCAAACATCTTTCTTGTACGTGTACAGCAGGATTATGTGTAAATTCTTACTTACCTTTGCCTTGCTTGGCCATTGTAATTTTGTCCTTTAATCATTTGTGTGTTCTTGTTTCAATAACATCTCAGAATGTATAATAATATATATACACACACACACACACACACACACACACTCTGAGTGTGTGTGTGTGTGTGTGTGTGTATATATATATATATATATATATATATATATATATATATATATATATATATATATATATATATATAGTACTATATAAACTGGTATACATGTATTTTACAAACTAATACACTTCATGCTTCCTTGTGAAAACACTATTTTAATAATACAGGCCTAATGTTTGAGAAATATCCTAAGTATGAGACTCTAACAGTATTGTGCTTAAACAAATGTTTATTACTTAATTCAATCATGTTTCTCACCATTTAAATAGGTTTCATACAAGGTATACTTAATGCCATCAATGTTGTGTGTACTCCTGCAATATTAAAAAAAATAACATATAATATATAAATATATATATATTTTTATAAGAGAGATATATTTATATATATATATATATATATATATATATATATATATATATATATATATATATATATATATACACACGTATTTAAACTCATGCAGACAGGGAGTTAACCAGACTTTCACATACACACAGAAATGTAAGCGGGGAAAAAACATTTCTTTTTGCAGGTGTCTGTTTTTACTGATATGCCTGGCTAAGAAATATTTTCACACAGTGGTCTTTGTTAGTTTTCAAAAAAACACTATGTGAACGCATTGAAAGTCTAGGGATGTTTTTCACAAACGAGATAAAAGAAGGAGAAATGTTTCTCCCACAGTCCCATATCACGAACCACAACTGTTAACCCAATTAGACAAACAAATCCAATTGGCGTTTGAAATAAGGAGTCAAAGTAGTTAGTTTTGTTGACCTTGACAAGGAAAAACAGGAGTTTGTTAGCCATTCAGCACATTCATTTTGATGAGCAAATAACACAGACCTGCACACAGCTTTTGTGCTACTCAGACATGGCTGATGAATTCGTTAACAATATTAATCCCCTTTTAGGGTATAAGTACATGATCTGTGAAGCCATCTTGAACAGTCGCGGACAGAAAGCAAGCACACGCCAAATCGATGATTTCATTCGAGCAAAATATCCTTATTACCAAGACCGTAAGCATGAACGGAATTTTAATTCCTCAATAAGATTCACTTTATCAAGTAATGACTTTTTTGAACGTGACCAGGATAAGCTACAACACACCTATGGTTTCTGGAAGATTGCCCCGGAAAAACAATTTCTCCTGAAAGACGGCACTTATATTGTCGTGAAAGGCATATTTATTCCTAATGGCAATAGCAATGTATCCGCTACTACTGATCCGTTTGAATCGATACGTGCTGCAATATCTGCAGCCTCCATTCCTGAAACCCACATTGTACAAGAACAAAAGTACTATGATTATGTACCAAGCCTTTCAGCTGAAAATGCATTGGAATGGGAACCCGAAGAAATGAACCTACCTCCCGACCAATTATTTGAAGAAAGCAGTGGCGATTCCTATGAGCGCATCCTGGAGGAGATATGTGTCATACTGGATTCAGCGGTTGGGTTAAGCGTGGATGAAAATGCCTTGCATTTCTGGAGCGACCAGTTGCAGCCAGGCGAAGAGTTAATTCTAGAAGAATGGTAAATATAACAATCGTTATGCGTTGACTCTGCGTTTAAATTTTTTTTTTTTTTGTAACCACCATTTTCACTTTCAATGCGTGGATACAGCGTAACATTGCAGACTGCATACATGTAGCGATCACAAACAAATTGTTTCCTAATACAATATAGTAGAACCTGAAAGAGTAGTACACATTGCTGACGGAATAAATATACGTACTTTCCTATCCCTTTAAACATATTAGCAACATTTTTCCATTACTCTAACACATACCTGTTTTGTTATCATGCAACATCTACAACATTGAAAACCGGGTCCACCACGTATGACGTGGGACCCTTGTCATGGGCCAAGGCGTCCTTAAAAAGGATTACTGATGTAAGCCCCGCCCCCAAGCGACGTGCGCGCCTCAAAGCCTATTGGCTGTCATGTTTTGTTATAGTAACGGTAACTGCAGTGTGTGATGCGTGCGGCTCAGTGTTTGTAGGCGTACCCTGGGCGTTAGCCGAATGTTAATTGAGTGGGAGGAGTGTTAGCGTGCGTTTCACGCTGGCTTAACATGACGTCACACGTATTGCATTTGCGCATTGTGTTATCGGCCGTGCTTTCTGTTCAAACACGTCTGTTTAAAAAGAATACAGATGTACTCGTTTAGAACGAATGTAGTTTCGTCTTCATTGTATTTGAAATAAAGATGTTATGTTTACTGGTATTTTCAAGATGTATTGAACGCACAACGTACGCTTTGTTTTGCGCATGCGCTAACAGTTAGTGGAGCCAAGCGTGAAGTGCGTGCGCACACAAAGATGTGCGCGCACATCTTTCAGTATACAGGCAACGTTCACTTCTTATACATAGTTATGCCTGCTACAAATTTAAAGAAACATTACATACTGATGAACAGTTTTACTTCTAACATATAAGTGACTGACGTGTGTATCTACACAATCATATAGAGCTGCGTAACGCGTTGTCACGGATGCATATCTAGTAAGGTGCCATCTTTGACCATCATGTGTTTGCTGTATTTCAGAGATGTCGGGGAAGATACAATCGGATCAATGTATGATTTCAGAAGAGTCTACCTTTATATGAGATGATTGTGAGGAGGAGCCACCGACTACTATACTACATATGGAACTAATTTTATATTGCTTGCAGCGCTTATTAACAAACAATTAAAAATGTGATACCCTTATGCCTATATTGCATAAGCACTTAATTAACATAATGATGTTGCAAAAGAGTGCCTCATGAATTTTTATTGAGTGTTCTTTAATGACTACTAACATTTTATGACATGGTGTGTTTTATATATAACAACCATTCCCACTCTGCTAACACATTTGTGTATTCTAATATGTAATGGAACGTATGACTGTCGAAACTATGTAACAATAATAATAATAATATGAGCATGTTCATGTATAGGGCTGCTAGTTGTACGCAGCGATTTACAGACACATGTTTCAGCCTGAGGTCCCTGGCCCGTGGAACGTACAAATGTTTTTTTGCCGCATGAGGCACAGGGAGATAAAGTGACTTGGCCAAGGTCACAAGGAGCCCACACCGGGAATTGAACCAGACTCCCCTGCTTCAAACTATCAATGCCAGTGTGTGTATTTACTCAGTGAGCCACTCCTTCTCCCAATGTAAAGGACACTTACAACCAAGTAGCCATTTATTTTTAAAATCTCTTGTTACATGGGTATGTAGATAAAATGGTTTGGGACTGTAGCAAATAATGTTACTGGCCAGATGTTATGGTCCCCTCCAATGCATGATGTTCTGAATATGACATCACCATCATGTTATGAAGTACGTTTCTGTGTATATTTCATTAACCTAACTAACTATAGTTTACTGTGTTTATTAATCGTTTAGAAATACATAGTATAGTCAATATGATGATATAAGCTACCATAATAAAGCTGGTGTTATCATTTGTCGGTGTTATACATGGATCCTACACCAATTGATACACACACAAACAGTTGTCTTAAAAAGTGTGTCTATGCTAGTGATGAATGTGCTCCCGTAAGTAAACAAATAAGTACAGTTATCCCCTTTTCTCCAAACACCTCTATATTACATTAATGGAAATTATAAGGAAACATACATAAAATGTGATGAAATGTGAGTAATCATTTTGTAATACAATGCACATGAAACCTCAAGAGTAGCTAAATGCATATACATGATACAGAAAGTACATATATGTAACATTTGTGTTTAAACCAATATGTTGGGTTTTTAGTTCCAATAATTATAGGAAGATTGAGGTAGCCACATCTTATGAGAGATGTCAGCAAATATACATGATCAGTCATACTGCAAATATACCTATAATGCAAAGGAACAATATATAAATTGCAAACATTGACATGCCATCTTCAGTACCGTAAAGAACACATCAAAGTGTGTATTTGGTGTTAAATGTGCAACACCATGTATATTTAATGACATTCAAAATGTAAATCAGCCTGGTGTACACATCATCTGGATGTACATGTTACACTGCACCAATAACATTGTATGTAAGCATACTAGAAGCATGAATGATTATGGGCATAATATGTGTTTTGTCTTAGCATAAGGAATAACACAATGCTAAAATATTATTGCTTTGTTACCCAAGTTGTATTCACATACACACAACTAAAGTACAATTGAAGAGGGATTATATAACCTGTGCAACAATAACATACCGGTGCCACATCCCTTTGTGCACACAGCAGAGAAAATAAAGGTGTGCAACCCATATTCATCTGTGTCCTAACAGAAGGTTATATAAAGAAACATTATTGTTAATATAACATAATTAAACTATAAAAGTAGTACTAGGAACATATCTGTTTGTACTTACAAGAAAAAAATGAATTGATGAGATTCTGGCGTGTCTGGCCACCACTGGCTGTTTGTTCATTTTCAGCAGCTACATGGGTGGGATGCTCGTCTACCAAAGCCTCAGCTAGGTCTGACTGTACATTGTGCCTGAGTGCAACATTGTGCAAAATGCAACAGGCAAGGATAATATCAGACACTTTTTGAGGCTTGTATAGAAGAGCCCCACCAGTTCTGTCCAGACACCTAAACCTGGTCTTGAGTAGGCCAAATGTCCTCTCTATAACAGATCTTGTAGATATATGGGCTGCATTGTACCTCTCCTCTGCTTCAGTTTGAGGGTTTAGCACCGGAGTCAAGAGCCACGGCCTAATTCCGTATCCTGAGTCACCTATAATGAATGGAGCACACATAAGCTGACATTAGTGATGAAATTGTACAATGCCAACATTCCTAAATCAAAATGTGTTTTGTGTTAGAACATGTAAATGTGTACTCACCCAGCAGCCAACCAGGTTCAAAATGTCCCTCTTCGAACGCATGGAAGACTGAAGAGCTCCTCAGGATAGAGGAATCGTGACTGGAACCAGGGAACTTGGGTACCACATGCATTATCCTCATCGTGGCATCACATACCACCTGTACATTGAGTGAATGGTAGTGCTTCCGATTGCGGTACACATGCTCACTCTGACTAGGTGCAATCAAAGCAACATGTGTGCAATCGATTGCACCCAGCACAGATGGTATCCCTGCTATATTATAAAAGCCAGTCCTGACTTCCAGCCACTCTGTTGCCTCTGTAGGAAAATGAATATAATTCCTAGCGCGTCTATTGAGTGCATAGAGAAACTGGGTCAAGGCCCGCGAGAATGTAGATTGCGAGACCCCGCCCACTATGCCCACAGTTGTCTGGTATGACGCGGAAGCAAGATAATGTAATGAGCACAGCATTTTAACAAGCCCAGGGACTGCACGACCTCTGGCTGTGAAAAAATCTAAATCCCCCCTTATCTCCTCATAAAGAGATAAGATTGCTGCTGAACTCAAACGATAGCGACTTACAATCTCCTCCTCACTCATCCCATCTAACAGGGTTCTCTCCCTGTACAGACGCGGACGAGGCACAAGTTGTCTCCTCTGTCTTCTCCTCTGATCTCCTGTCCCTCTACCTGTCCCTCGGCCTGTCCCTCTCCCTGTCCCTGTCGTATCCGCGTCACTGTCACTGTCCCTCGGTGTGTCCCTACCTTGCCCTATATCATTCTCTTGATCAGCAAGCATGTCATAGAAAAGAATGTTCCTGCGTCTCCTAAACATTCGCAACATTTTGAAATGAGTAGCTGTGAATGAGCAGGTAATGTGCGTCCTTTAAATAGGTATGTGATGATGTCAGGTGACATAGTAAAATGCAAGGTGTTACATTAACATAATAAAGTACTTCTGTGGCAAGCTGTGTGCACTTGTTGTTCTAAGTATTTGTTGTGTGTATTCTGCAGGGAATGATGATATTTGGCAATGATGTGACGTGAAGCTTTGTACAAAGATTGCTTGCAAATAAATAGTTGCATGTGCAATGCATGTAACACTTGTGAACGCAAGAGTCAGTCATGTAATGAGACAAAAAGGCTGAGATTGACGTGGGAAAAGTTTTGTGTAACATGTGTAATTAGCCATGTTATTGTGACATGTTGCCAACAATGAATAGTCGTGTGCATATGCATGCATTTGTGTAAGGAGGATAGTTGCTATAGAATGAGTTTACAAGGTGTCCCAATGATGAATTACTGTACATGTGTGTATAAGTTAGGTTGAAGTGCTTGTAATGCAACGGTTACAATGTAAACATGCAATGTGATTGAGCGTCCAATAAGTGACGTCATGAAAATAGGGAGGACCCAAACGTAGATGTAAACATGAGAATTTAGATGTACATGAAGGTTTAAAGATGCGTGACACATTACAAGCATTGTGTAATGTAAAGGAACATGAATATACGGTGTATGTGTGACATGTGTGACATCATGTAAATAATTGTCGCTGAGTTGAGTAAAATGTGTGATATGATGTGAGGTTCTCCTTTAAGAGTGTAGTATAGTATTTTCCCTTGCCACATCATCACATGATGAGTAATGTGACCCGCAAATGCTGAAAACATGTAAAAGTCGAATGTTATGCAAATAAGACACATCAGCTGTGACACAATGCAGGGAATGCCCCCACACTGTAATGCAAATCCCCCTTGTATTGTGAGCAATGAAACGTAAACAGTACTATACTGTTATACGTCCCCGCTCCATTGACTTCCATTGATGTACAGAAGATTTTTTTTTTCTAAGTGCCGTTCCGGCAGCCTTAGCGATCGTTCTCCCGTCCAAAATGCCAACTTTAGTTGGCGGGAGAAATCGGCCATAACATCTCAATTTCGTAGTGCCGATCAGCCCCGATAAGCTGTTTTTT
Source organism: Ascaphus truei (assembly GCF_040206685.1). Lineage (NCBI taxonomy): Eukaryota > Metazoa > Chordata > Amphibia > Anura > Ascaphidae > Ascaphus > Ascaphus truei. The sequence continues at coordinate 195,595,125 of NC_134483.1, read as the reverse complement.
TTTGTTGAATCCAGCCGATTTAAAAAAGTGGCGATCAGTGTCGAAAACAGGCTTATCGGCAGGCGACTGGCCATAACCAAATTATCGGCTCCGAAACCTGGCGATATGAACCACTTATCGGCGCTTACTGAATCTCAAACCCAATTTTGGCTATAAAATGGCCATATTTCCCTTATCAACGCTTACTGCATGAGGCCCTAAGTCAGAAAGTGTGAAAAGTGTAAACCCATATATCCGGTTCTGTAAGGACTAGAGGGCTGAGATTTGGCCACCATGTAGACACTGCTCCGGCATGATTGCATTGCAATTTCCAGTCCTCTCTGATCAACAGAACGAAGTATGGGTAACTGTGTAAAATGTGATTCTGCCATTGACTTCAATGGCAGAGAAATGCAATTTCTAACACATCTGTTTAAAATGTATTATTGTTATCTCCGGTTCGATGGGTCTGGCAATTTCTAGCCCGCTCAGCCCAGCCGAACGGATTATTTTAATATATATATGATTGTGAAAATATACTGTATTTGGTGCCCAGTACAAAGCCCGCGAAAGATACTAGCCCCTGCAATATGTTAATGATCAGGGGACGACCATATGTCTACACCAAGTCCCCTGATCAAAGGCTCCCCCACCCTGATTAAGTATGCAAGGGCGGAGAAGAGCAGGACATGGGTACTTCACACCTCTGGACAGAGTTTCCCGGCCCAGACCCCCAGAAGGTAGACTTTAAGTCGCCATCTGATAAGTGTGGAGTGCTGAAAATGGGTCTCTGACCAGGGGGATGTGCGCATGTGCCAGCTACCTGGGGGAAGGTACCAAAGTGCTTCCCACGTTAGCTGGCAAAGAGTAATTGGGTGCAGATAATTGTCAACCAATATCTGAGACCCAATGTTAGGGATAGAGCCCAGATCCTTTATAACTGAGTGTAAGCTCTATGCCCAATGTTGTTCGTGACTACTTCTAACTGATACCTGATGCCTTGATGAATTGCTAATCCAGATCCAGATTACTTCATTGCCCATTCCCTAAGTAAGTGTATATATTCTGTGTGTTATTTGTAAAATCCTGTGTGTTCACCTTCCCTGAAGGAATAAACTTTCTTTATCATATCATAGTCGCATTCAATTCAATTTTGGTGTATATTATAACCCTCCACAAGCTATCGTGACAGGGGTATCAGATCTCAGGTTAATTTTGCCACTTACAATAAATACATAATTATAAATAAAGTACTAAGACAACTCTTTGTAGAATTTTAGAGTTCTACACACAGAAAATGACTCTCAGGTGACAGGAATAACTCAAATTTTACCCCAGGAAAATATACAAAGCTCTGTTTTACTTTGTCCACATTGTCAATGCATACTAGAGATGGGCAAGTTTTTGGCCGACATTCGATATAAGATTGATGGGGAACACATCAGCTGGAATATATGCTAATACGAGTCATTACACTATTCTTTCATATCCTATTAGCATGTATCTCAAGGCTGCTCTTTTGTTTCACACAAGTGACTCCATGTTTTGTTTGCGGGGATTTATATAGCACTTTGGACTCGTGAGATAGGACTCTCTCCCCCTCTCTAGTAAAATCCATATTTTAGGATCTGCAACTTTTGAGCGAATGTCTACACATTCGTGGGCAGATGTTTGATATTTGTGGGAAGGGAAAACTATGGTGGTATCAGGAGCATTCATCCAAATCATTTACTGTTCAAACCGCCTGCGAATCAAATTTTGTTTAAAAATCTGTAAAGGATTTTGACACATTCGCCCATCTCTTTTGCATACTACAGTACTGTATATTGTTTCCTTTTGTTGGAGAGATAGTAGATGGATTCCAGGTATACTTATGTTAATTCGCTTCCTGTATTGTCACCATCGCAGTATTTTTTCAGTCATTCAGTGGAAGCTTTAAGAGGTAGTGATGAATCTGATTTGCAGAGAAGACAAAAGAGCAGCTGGTATCTCTAACACAATTAGACATTGGCTACTTGTACTAAACAGATTAGATACAGCAGGGTCATGGAGGGTTAAAATCTTGACAGGCAGAGTCCTCCTGGAGTACATTATATATATAGACTACATTGAAGACAAAAAAAAGCACTTACTGTGAGTGCATCCATAATCCTTTTATGTTTATGGTGTTTCGAATAATGCTTAAACTTCAGACTTCTGTCAGCAGACATGTAAATGAGAATATTTCATGTGTTATTTTTATCTAGTGCTATTTCAAGGATATCCTCACATTTTCAACCTGCTACATTGCAATGAAACCCTGCTTTGTGAAGTATAGATCCAGTAACCTCTTTGAAGATCTCTATTTAACACCTTCACTGCTAGAAGGGCCAGCAATGCTTAGCTTAGCATAGCAATGTGTTACTGGCCCCCGTGGCACTGAATAGTCTAATTTTGGTTTAACTTGGTTACATTTTAGTTTTCCGAAATTCCTTTAGCAAACATCATGTCGCAGAAGTCTTTAAAGGAGCAGTTAGTTACATGGAGTAATGTTAGAACTTAGTGGCCTAATATGTAATTACATAATCTGAATACATCACTACGCACCATGGAAAGATTTGTTTTGGAAAAATTGACACAGAAAATACCCCAGGGAGCTTTTCTTTCATAAGTCTAGTGCATTTGTTTTTAGTTCTACTCTTCCCCAGTTTAGCAAGTAGGAGGATATGATAAATATACTACTTTCCTCTTAGTAGCCAGAGAGAATGCAATCTTTTTGTCCCCTGATAATTCTTCATATCAAGCTTGCAGGTAGAATGGGTAACACCAAGACTTTGTTTATTTAGAAAGCAAACATATTCAATAAACTGTATTCATCCATAAAGTCACGTACTGTGTGGGACATAATTTACCCACAGTTATGGTCATTTACAGGCCAGCTGCTTAGTTACAGTACAAATAAGCTTTTGGCTATAAAATGTTGAACATATGCTGCACTCGATTTGTGATGACATCATATTTGCAGCTCTATTTTGAAGGCAAGAACATCTATGTAAGGCGTAACTATCAAAAGCCAACAGGGACTTCAATCAGTGATGTAACTAGACATGCACGGGCCCCCGGGTAACATTTTTTTTATTGCCCCATTATGAGTTAACATATTCTGTAGAATCAGGAGTTTCCATCGGGGCCCCCGCGCGTGTTGGTGGCCCTTTGAGCCCCTCCTTTACACCTCCCCACTCTCCTCGTGTATTTCTCTCCCCCTCTCACACCTCCTCCCACACTACCCTTTTTCCTCTCACACTCTCACCCTCCGCTATCACTCAGTAACCGCCCCTCCACACAATACAGCTCCCTCAATCCCCTCTTCACATTAATTTCCCCCTCCCCCACTGGCCACACACACATACAATTCCCCCCCTACAATACAGTACCCCTCCACAATACACAAGTTACAATAACCACCTAAACACACACTACGATAACCCCCACCCCCTCCCCCCACACACAATACAATAACCCCCACACTCACAATACAATAACCACACATACACACACACTACAATAAGCCCCTCACATTAAAAATAACCCCCCACACACGCACACTGCAATAGCCCCCTGAGGATGAGAGGGGGTCGTCTTACTGGGAGGATGAGGAGCGGGGAGAGGGGGAGCTGCTGAGGAGTGGAGGGGGGTTCTGACTGTGCGTCTGAGGAGTGGAGGTCTGACTGAGCTGCTGTTGAGGCATCTGATAATGTAAATATGCATAAACGCAGGGGAGTATCTTGGTCTTTTTGCACCTGGGGCAAGTTTCACTGACTGCACGCCCCCCCCCCCCCCAGCACACTGACAGACACTTAGGCACACACAGCACACTGATAGACACTGAAGCTCACACACACACACTGATAGACACTGAGGCACAAACAGCACACTGACAGATACTGAGGCATACATAGCACACTGACAGACACTGAAGCACACACATAACACTGACAGACACTGAATCACAAATAGCACACTGACAGAGCAAAGTGTAACTGACAAATTTACACACAAACACACACAACATACTGACACACTGACAGACTGAAACACATACAGCAAATTGATACACACACAGCAAACTGACACACAAATACACAAAGGACTGCCCAGGCTATTGCTACGCCCCTGACTTCAATGAAGATAAGACTTTCTTGGAGTGCAATCAAACAACAAAGTGAAATCATCTGATGTAATTACCAGCCTTAAGAGTGACATTTTAGATTAAAGTAATTTGATTTTATAGGACTGATGGAGTGACTCAGTGAGTAAAGGCACTGACTATAACAATGGCACTGACTGTAACAATGACACTGAGTTTGAAGCAGGGGAGAATGGTTCAAATCCTGGTGTCAGCTCCTTGTAACAAGTTACTTTATCTCACTAAAAAATAGATTGTAAGCTCTATGGGACAGGGACCCGTGCCCGCCAAAATATTTATTGTCTAGTAATAAGTGAAATACATCTGGGAAATACACAAATTTGGATATGTTCTGCATATTTCCCAGGGTTTTAGGAGGTGTATAAGTCAGTGGGTAATTTACTAAAATTGGACTCACGCTCCCCCTCTCTCTGTGACACTATTCGCTAATATCAAAATGTGACATTTGGCTTATGCTAATGAGATGTATATCGGCTATTGTTTTTACATATAATTAGCCCTGTCAATACACGTTAACCTCAGGCAAATTAAAGTTGACTTGCAAATATGAGAAATAGAAAAAATGTGGGATATGAAAAAGCTTCCCACAAACAGGGGCTCGGGTCTGTAATTAATAGGGGATGGGCCCAAACAACCAAAATATACCAATCAGTTACATAATTAGTACTGGGCAGTGCTCTTTTCAAGAATAAGAATAACAAAAGAAAGAAACAAAATATATGGGCACTAAAAATCTCCCCTTACAAATGAAATACAGCAATAATATTTCTTCAAAAAAGGTATTTATTGATTTATTTTAAAAAAAAATCAATTAATATCTCTACATCACACTATACATAAAATAAAATATATAAACCACAATTAAAAACAAGAGGATACAAACATTGATCTAATTCAGATCTGGAAAAAGCATGGAGATCAATGTACATGAATTCACGAGACAACTGGCTAAGTCCTGTTGTATAATTAATATGCAGTTATTCAATCCATCAATATCCAGCACAAGTCCCAGCAATTGACAAGAAAGTGCATTAAATTCACTAAAGAGATGGTGACTCAAACGTTCTATGTTATGAAAACCATGTATTTCCTTGAATCCTTGACAGGACAGGGGTAAATAACCTCCAGAAATTAAGCAATATGATATTCTAGTGATTCTGTTTCAAAAGAATTATTGCACTAACGCTTCTCCGCTGTAGATATGGAGTATGTATTTATGCAAGGCAAGATTTATTGTTGACAAGTTTTGCAGTGTTAAAGCTTCCCAGATTGTATGGCTATGTATGCCTCTTTTTCTGTGACTCCACCGGGCAAATTTCCCTCTCCGCGGTGTGAGAATAATCACTATCGTTGTTTAAACTGGTTATGTGGGCTCGTCAAGCTGTCTGTTCTTGGCCCTATAATGCTTGAAAGCAAATTGCCCATATCAGTTAAATCGAGACCATAGTCTAAAATACTTGCGTATTTAGAGTTTTACTGTGGTGATTTCCAAAGGTCCCACACGACTGTGCTTTCATGCTGCAGATTCCAGTCTTATGACTCGATCAGCTTCTCCTCCAAAACAAAATGGCAAACATGTGTTTCCTCCCCTCCCACTGAGGGCTGCTTCCAGGCTGAAATGCCTGTCCTAGCAGTCCCCTTTTATAATACCAAACCGGAAGAGCAAACTGACATCATACAATTCACAGATATCTACAGTATATCTTAACTCATAATATACAAAACGCAGGGTTGCCAGGTGGCTTCTCCAGAAATACTGGACTCAATGGTGAAAGGTGCATCAGATCACTGTGTCCAAGGAGGAAAATTCCCGGACACATACATGTCCAGTATTACAGTACCTCTCATTTTTTTACTGGACAGCGTATCCAAATACAGGGCAGTCCAGTTCAATACCGGACACCTGGCAACCCTAACAAAACTCCAAAATTGCAAATACAAATAAAGCAAAAATATCTTCAACTTTTTAGAAAATAACTATCACCGTTTAAAGAAACATTGCTAACTTGAGTTCTTCATTTACACCATTCTCCCCTAAGGCTTCTACAGTAGTTTGACTTGCAAATATTTGAACGCCTAGATGAAATGGAGTAGTTGTGAATAATGAAACCTGGGGCCATATTTTCTAAGCAGTTCTATGCCATAAGAATTTTTTGTTTGTGCCAGAAGACATTATGCGACCCCCTTGGTTGAATTCCAGGTTAAAAAAATTGATGTGCAAGACAAATTACCAATTAAATAAAGTCACCAACAGACTCAGTAAGAAAAAGAAAGGGAAGCTGAGGAATTTTATATGGAATAACACTGTATACGAAAATGCATCATACATCCTTCTTGTATGCGTCTAAGGCATGGGTGGGGAATGTCCGGCCCGCGGGCCGTGTAAGGCCCGTGAAGTCATTTGGTCCGGCCCCCGGGAAGCCAGCCTGCAAGAAGGGTTTTAAAAAAAAAAAAAAACTCCCCCTTTCCTGATTGGCTGCCCGTGCTGTCACTCTGCCAATTTTTTTTTGGCCCGCCTCTTCCCTCAGCACTGCTCCCCTCCCTTCTCTCCTCCATTAATGCTGGCTCCTTAGGCTCCACCCCTCTGTCCCTCCCTTTAGGCTCCGCGGGCCTGCCAGTCTCTCAGCTGCACTGGCTACCTATGCTGCTCCAGCAGCCCATCCACGGGCCCCAGGTAACCCACATGCCCCCTTATACTCCCTCTCAGGCACCTTACCCACCCCAAGGGAGAGAGGCCTTATTTTTGTGTGTTTGCAGAGGTGGGCTTATTGTAGTAGTATAGTGTGTGTGTGTCACTGTGTGTGTCATTGTGTGTGTCATTGTGTGTGTGTGTGTGTGTGTCTGTCTCTGTCATTGTGTGTGTGTGTGTCTGTCTCTGTCATTGTGTGTGTGTGTGTGTGTGTGTGTGTGTGTGTGTGTGTGTGTGTGTGTCAATGTCACTGTGTGTGTGTGTGTGTGTGTGTGTGTGTGTGTGTGTGTGTGTGTGTGTGTGTGTGTGTGTGTGTCAATGTCACTGTGTGTGTGTGTGTGTGTCAATGTCACTGTGTGTGTGTCAATGACACTGTGTGTGTGTCAATGTTACTGTGTGTGTCTGCCACTGTCACTGTGTGTGTCTGGCACTGTCACTGTGTGTGACTGTCACTGTGTCACTGTGTGTGTGTGTGTCACTGTCTCTGTGTGTGTGTCACGGTCTGTGTGTGTGTGTGTGTCTCTGTCTCTGTGTGTGTGTGTCACGGTCTGTGTGTGTGTGTGTCACTGTCTGTGTGTGTGTGTGTGTGTGTCACTGTCTCTGTGTGTGTGTGTGTCACTGTCTCTGTGTGTGTGTGTCACTGTCTCTGTGTGTGTGTCTCTGTGTGTGTGTGTGTCACTGTCTGTGTGTGTGTGTGTGTGTCACTGTCTCTGTGTGTGTGTGTGTGTGTGTGTGTGTGTGTGTGTGTGTGTGTGTATGTGTGTGTGTGTGTGTGTGTGTCACTGTCTCTGTGTGTGTGTGTGTGTCACTGTCTCTGTGTGTGTGTGTGTGTGTGTGTGTCACTGTCTGTGTGTGTGTGTGTGTGTGTGTGTCACTGTCTCTGTGTGTGTGTGTGTATGTGTGTGTGTCACTGTCTCTGTGGGTGTGTGTGTGTGTCACTCTCTCTCTGTGTGTGTCTCACTGTCTCTGTGTGTCTCACTGTCTCTCTGTGTGTGTGTGTATCTCACTGTCACTGTCTGTGTGTGTCTGTGTCTGTGTGTGTGTGTGTGTCACTGTCTGTGTCACGGTCACTGTGTTTGTGTGTCACTGTCTGTGTGTGGCAGCAGCCGCCTGAGGTGATTAAAGACCTGAGGTGCGGGTAAGCAGCGCTCCTTTGGGGAGAGGGTATAAGAGGAGTGGGGGATGGGGGGGAAGGGGGTATAAGAGGCTTGGGGGATAGAAGAACGAGTCTGCAGTGGGAGAGACACCTCACTACCGCCTCTCCTCCTCCTCCCCACACCGGGCAGCAGTTGTGGAGGGTACCTGCTCTGATCCCCCCCTGCTCCACCCCCCCCGTGCACTTACACGGCCCTCCTCCCCACACCGAGCAGCAGTTGCGGAGGGCACCTGCTCTGATCCCCCCGATCAGATTTCCCTCCCCCTGTGTGTGTCTGAGAGAGAGTGTGTGTGTGTCAGAGAGAGTGTGTGTGTGTCTGAGAGAGTGTCTGAGAGAGTGTGTGAGAGTGTGTCTGAGAGAGTGTGTGAGAGTGTGTCTGAGAGAGTGTGTGTCTGAGAGAGTGTGTGAGAGTGTGTGTCAGAGAGAGAGAGTGTGTCAGAGAGAGAGAGTGTGTCAGAGAGAGAGAGTGTGTCAGAGAGAGAGTGTGTCAGAGAGAGAGAGAGAGTGGGTCTGAGAGAGAGAGTGGGTCTGAGAGAGAGAGTGGGTCTGAGAGTCTGAGAGAGAGTGGGTCTGAGAGTCTGAGAGAGAGAGTGGGTCTGAGAGTCTGAGAGAGAGAGTGGGTCTGAGAGTCTGAGAGAGAGAGTGGGTCTGAGAGTCTGAGAGAGAGAGTGGGTCTGAGAGTCTGAGAGAGAGTGGGTCTGAGAGTCTGAGAGAAAAAGTGGGTCTGAAAGGCTGAGAGAGAGAGAGAGAGTGGGTCTGAGAGGCTGAGAGAGAGAGTGGGTCTGAGAGGCTGAGAGAGAGAGAGTGGGTCTGAGAGTCTGAGAGAGAGAGTGGGTCTGAGAGTCTGAGAGAGTGAGTCTGAGAGAGAGTGAGTCTGAGAGAGTGAGTCTGAGAGAGTGAGTGAGTCTGAGAGAGTGAGTGAGAGTCTGAGAGAGTGAGTGAGAGTCTGAGAGAGTGAGTGAGAGTCTGAGAGAGAGTCTGAGAGAGAGTGAGTCTGAGAGAGAGAGTGAGTCTGAGAGAGAGTGAGTCTGAGAGAGAGAGAGTGAGTCTGAGAGAGAGAGTGAGTCTGAGAGAGAGAGAGAGTGAGTCTGAGAGAGAGAGAGAGTCTGAGAGAGAGAGAGAGAGTCTGAGAGAGAGAGAGAAAGAGTCTGAGAGAGAGAAAGAGTCTGAGAGAGAGAGAGAAAGAGTCTGAGAGAGAGAGAAAGACTGAGAGAGAGAGAGAGAAAGAGTCTTAGAGAGAGAGTCTGGGAGAGAGAGAGAAAGAGTCTGAGAGAGAAAGAGAGAGAGAGAGAGAGAGAGAGAGAGAGAGAGAGAGAGAGAGAGAGAGAGAGGGAGAGAGAGAGAGAGAGAGAGAAAGAGTCTGAGAGAGAAAGAGTCTGAGAGAGAGAGTGAGTCAGAGAGAGAGAGAGAGTGGGTCTGAGAGTCTGAGAGAGAGAGAGTGAGTCTGAGAGAGAGAGTGGGTCTGAGAGTCTGAGAGAGAGTGGGTCTGAGAGTCTGAGAGAAAAAGTGGGTCTGAAAGGCTGAGAGAGAGAGAGTGGGTCTGAGAGGCTGAGAGAGTGGGTCTGAGAGGCTGAGAGAGAGAGAGAGTGGGTCTGAGAGTCTGAGAGAGAGAGTGGGTCTGAGAGTCTGAGAGAGTGAGTCTGAGACAGAGTGAGTCTGAGAGAGAGTGAGTCTGAGAGAGTGAGTGAGTCTGAGAGAGTGAGTGAGAGTCTGAGACAGTGAGTGAGAGTCTGAGAGAGTGAGTGAGAGTCTGAGAGAGTGAGTGAGAGTCTGAGAGAGAGTCTGAGAGAGAGTGAGTCTGAGAGAGAGAGTGAGTCTGAGAGAGAGAGTGAGTCTGAGAGAGAGTGAGTCTGAGAGAGAGAGAGTGAGTCTGAGAGAGAGAGTGCGTCTGAGAGAGAGAGAGAGAGTGAGTCTGAGAGAGAGAGAGAGAGAGAGAGAGAGAGTCTAAGAGAGAGAGAGAGTCTGAGAGAGAGAGAGAAAGAGTCTGAGAGAGAGAGAGAAAGAGTCTGAGAGAGAGAGAGAAAGAGTCTGAGAGAGAGAGAGAAAGACTGAGAGAGAGAGAGAAAAAGTCTGAGAGAGAGAGTCTGAGAGAGAGAGAGAGAAAGAGTCTGAGAGAGAAAGAGTCTGAGAGAGAGAGAGAGAGAGAGAGAGAGAGAGAAAGAGTCTGAGAGAGAGAGTGAGTCAGAGAGAGAGAGAGAGTGGGTCTGAGAGTCTGAGAGAGAGAGTGGGTCAGAGAGAGAGAGTGAATCTGAGAGTCTGAGAGAGAGAGTGAGTCTGAGAGAGAGAGTGGGTCTGAGAGTCTGAGAGAGAGTGGGTCTGAGAGTCTGAGAGAAAAAGTGGGTCTGAAAGGCTGAGAGAGAGAGAGAGTGGGTCTGAGAGGCTGAGAGAGAGAGTGGGTCTGAGAGGCTGAGAGAGAGAGAGTGGGTCTGAGAGTCTGAGAGAGAGAGTGGGTCTGAGAGTCTGAGAGAGTGAGTCTGAGAGAGAGTGAGTCTGAGAGAGAGTGAGTCTGAGAGAGTGAGTGAGTCTGAGAGAGTGAGTGAGAGTCTGAGAGAGTGAGTGAGAGTCTGAGAGAGTGAGTGAGAGTCTGAGAGAGTGAGTGAGAGTCTGAGAGAGAGTCTGAGAGAGAGTGAGTCTGAGAGAGAGTGAGTCTGAGAGAGAGAGTGAGTCTGAGTGAGAGTGAGTCTGAGAGAGAGAGAGTGAGTCTGAGAGAGAGAGTGAGTCTGAGAGAGAGAGAGAGTGAGTCTGAGAGAGAGAGAGTCTGAGAGAGAGAGAGAAAGAGTCTGAGAGAGAGAGAGAAAGAGTCTGAGAGAGAGAGAGAAAGACTGAGAGAGAGAGAGAAAGAGTCTGAGAGAGAGAGTCTGAGAGAGAGAGAGAAAGAGTCTGAGAGAGAAAGAGAAAGAGTCTGAGAGAGAGAGAGAGAGAGAGAAAGAGTCTGAGAGAGAAAGAGTCTGAGAGAGAGAGTGAGTCAGAGAGAGAGAGAGTGGGTCTGAGAGTCTGAGAGAGAGAGTGGGTCAGAGAGAGAGAGTGAATCTGAGAGTCTGAGAGAGAGAGAGTGAGTCTGAGAGAGAGTGTGGGTCTGAGAGTCTGAGAGAGAGTGGGTCTGAGAGAGAGAGTGGGTCTGAGAGAGAGAGTGGGTCTGAGAGAGAGAGTGGGTCTGAGAGAGAGAGTGAGTCTGAGAGAGAAAGTGAGTCTGAGAGAGAGTGAGTCTGAGAGAGAGAGTGGGAGTGAGAGAGAGGGAGAGTGAGAGAGAGTGAGTCAGAGAGTCTGAGAGAGAGAGTGGGTCTGAGTCTGTAGAGAGAGAGAGTGAGTCTGAGAGTCTGTAGAGAGAGAGAGAGTGAGTCTGAACGTCTTTAGAGAGAGAGAGAGTGAGTCTGAGAGAGAGAGTGGGTCTGAGAGTCTGAGAGAGAGAGTGGGTCTGAGAGTCTGAGAGAGAGTGGGTCTGAGAGTCTGATTTCCCTACCCCCTGCCCGATTTCTGTGCGCGTGTGTGTGTGCGCGCGCATGCATTTGCGTGTGCACAGACACCAACCCGCAGTCAGTCATAGTCACCCACCACCCAAGAGTCAGTCAGTCACCCACAGAGAAGCAGTTCCAGCCATCACATTAGTGGTGAGTTCATTAAATGTTTGACCAAATATAGCAGGCTAATTTTTAAGTTGATAATTTTGGATGGCCCTCGAATGATTTTATAAATATGAAAATGGCCCTTGGCAGAAAAAAGGTTCCCCACCCCTGGTCTAAGGGTTCTAACGGGTGTATTCACTAATCTGCAATAATAGCATTTCTATGCAAAAAAAAAAAAAAACGTAACTCATTTATCTTCCGGGTGGTCATGGAAGGACAAGGGGAGGGAGATGGCGGACACAACATGGACATTGTTGGGTGGTCAGTTATAGGGTGTGCAGTCATGATAGCCCCAGTGGCAACCAGTCTCTCTACGCCTGGAATTGCTGCACTTCTTGCTTCTTGGGGGAGGGGACCACCCTTGTAGAAAGGATTCAGCTGCTTGTGGCTGCACAAAAGGCACCAGCCCCACGTTCCCAACTTGATAACGGGGATCAGTCCGCCCCCCTAGTGGACCACCACAGCTTCAGCAAATTCATTGATGGCACTGACAAAATCGATGGGTACCTGAAGATCTTTGAGACTCAGTGTCATTGGTACCGGATGCAAGAACGGGACTGGGTTTTGCGGTTGACACTGTTATTGTCAGGGGCTGTCTTGGAGACCCTCCAGGCTATCCCAGCTGCGGATGGCAATGACTATCGCCATGTGAAAGCCTTTTTATTGACTCAGTATGCCCTCACCCCAGAAACTTACAAAGGCATGTTCAGGACAGAGGAAAAGTGCCACCGGGAATCTTACATGTGGTGGAGGGATGTGGTGCTACAAAGTATCACACTTTACTGGACTTGTTTTTCAAAGAACAGTTTATGCAGCAATGTCCATCGGACTTAAGGGAATGGGTCTTTGATCGCAAACCAAAGACTTATATGGATGCTGCTAATATGGCTGATGAATTTGTCCCCAGCTGGGCACTCCACAATGGAAGGCTAATTTGTCCCCAGCCAAAAGCACTCCACAATGGAAGGCTAAGACTTCTGCTGATGGAAGTGCACCCAAACTTGCAGAGTTTAAGAATGAGCGGAGGTGCTATCAGTGTAATAAGACTGGTCACATAAAGCCAGACTGTCCGGACTGTCCAAAGTCCATGAGTCCCCATCAGGGGCAACGCTCTCCAGCTGCAAAGCCAGTTGCCAGCATGCGGGTTGCACACACAGAGGAGCAGAGTGCAGCCATCCAGCAAGGGACGGCAATGGAAGAATGTACATCTGCAGCCTGTGACACAGCCAGGGAGATGGGGGGACATCAGATTGCACCGGTCAGGTTGCAATCCAACAATCCAACTATGTCCGGCAAAAGCATTTGCACCAGGTGACCATCGGAGATCGCCAAACAGTCGGCTTGCTTGACTCCTCTGCCACTGTTACCCTGGTCCGACCTGATATGGTCCGACCAGAGGATCTGCTCCCGGGCACCGGGTGGCAGGTGACCATGCCAGGTGGAGGACATCAGATAGGTAGGGTAAAAGCATGTACTGTGATAAACACAGAGGTTACCAATCGTCAGGTAGAGGTGATGGTAGCGAGGAGACAACACAGCTCATCAGAGGCGGAAGCTTCTCTCAATCCTGGCACCGAAAATCTGTCTTTACGTTGGCGCCTCCTCAGTCGGGATGCTAAGAGCTCGGTGTAAATGCACACTGTATTCTCATCGGAGCTCTTAGCTCCGGATGCGCGACGCTCCGTGAAGGAGATTGTGCGACTACCAGTGACGTCATCGACTGGTGCCGTGTATGATAAATCTCTGCCGGAGTTCTGCACTGTGTTGTAATATACAGATCACTGTCATTTATGGACATTTCGAACTAGCCATCATGAGTTGGTGATTATACCACCGCAAGGACTTTCAATCCATTATCCTTGGACTTATACTCGAACAGTACGATTGCATCCCGACTGAGGAGGCGCCAACATAAAGACGGATTTTCGGTGCCAGGATTGAGAGAAGCCTCTGGTGAGCTGTGTCGACTCCTCGCTACCATCACCTCTACCTGCCGATTGGTAACCTCTGTATTTATCACAGTACATGCTTTTACCCTACCTATCTGATGTACGCAGATTACTTAATTTTTAAGGATAAAATGTATCTATATATACTTCCCCATGTGCGTTTTGCGCTGTTCTTTTGTTTTTCGTTTCCCTAGTACTTAGAGTGTGAGCCACTCTATTTGTTTCAGTTGTAGACGCTTGCTCCATCATTCAATACGGATTTGTATCTCAAATTTGAACTCGCTGTTTGTTTAATATTTGGTATTTGGGTATACACACTTGGTTGACATTTGTCACTTGTATGTGTTTCATCACTATCTATTTACATTAGCTGCGCACTTACAATCACCTATCTTATACAGAGAGCAGGGTTCTACTTTTACAGATAGGGTTTGGACAGGTAGATGACAGTTAGTGGTACCGAAGGAGTATAGGCAGCAACTGTTACAGGTAGCCCACTCAATACCATTTTTTTCTTTGACAAATCTGGTATGTCTGCATCAGAAAACGTTTGATATATAATCCTGCTAATGTCTTTGAAGGTAGAATTTTGTTTCACTATTTGAGTAATTACGTCTTGAACAAGACTAACATAGTAGCATTGAAGGTTTAGAGAAATGATGCATTCGAAAGAGACTTTGTAGAGCAATTAGGGAATTAAACAGCAGAATAAGGTGAAAAATATTTTCACAGTTGATAGGAAATTAAAATTAGGGAAGATAGAGAACTTTTGTGCTCAGAGCCACAGACAAGGGGGGAGAGCCGGGCCCGGTGTCTGTGGAGAGCTCGGCCAATGCTGGTTTGGGCAGCTGCTGGCTCTGGCTGCCGCCGTTGCTTCCGCCGCCAGGCCCCAGCTCTCAGCTCTCCCCAGCTGCTGCTTCCTCTTTCCACACCGTCTTCTCTCTCTCTCTCGCCGGTGCGTGCCGAAGCTGGGTTACACATCCGTGTGTACCAAGCTTCCTGCGTGAGAGATAGTTTGGCGTGGGAAGGCAGCATCTGGGGGGAACCTGGGCCTGGAAGTGGCAACAAGAGGCTGGGCCCAGCTGCTGGGCCCCAGCTCTACCCAGCCGCTTCCTGCCTCTTCCCATGCTCTCTCCCCTGCCATTGCTTGCCAGAAACTGTGTACACCCAGAGGTCAGTCCCAGTTTTCAGAGAGGCAGGCAGAGCTGGGGCCTGGCGTAGACAACCAGAGGTAAGTGGAAATGGTATTTGTGGGTGGTAGAGGTAATTGTTTCTGGGGTTGTAGTGGTAATTGTATCTGAGGGGGGATTGTGTTAATTGTATTGGGGGATATTGGTGTCTTTATCTGGGGGTAGTTGTGTTTGTATCTAGGGAGGTTGTATATGGGGGGGTTGCATCTGGAGGTGATAATACTTGCATGTTGTGGGGCTGCATCTAGGGTGGGGGTTTCATATGGGGGTGGATGTAGTGTTTTTTTTTATCTGGGGGTGTATTGTGGTGACTGTATTTGGGGGGTAGTGGTATCTGTATTAGATGGGGGTATTGCGTGTGTATTTGTGGGGGGGGCAGTGTGGGAGAGGGAATTTTATTAGTATTGGGGGGCATTGTGAGTGTGGCAAGAGACAGAGGTGAAATGAGTGTGAGGAGGAGAGGATTGAGGGAGCAGGATTGAGTGAGAGCGGGTAATTGAGTGATAGAGAAGAGGGGGAGAGAGGAGAGAGGGGGTGTGAGAGGGAGGGGGATAATGAGTGAGGAAGATAGGGGAAAAGAATGAGAGAGAGGGGGACAGATGCAGGTGTGAAAGGGGAGGGCTGGCAAGAGGGGGGGGACGCCCAGGCAAAGCTCTAGGCCTGGGACCAAGGAAATCTGTTAGCGGCTCTGCTTGTGCTCTACGTATACTTTTGATTTCCCGAGTTGTCTTTTTTATATTGACATGCTGTCACGGGTGACCAGGCATTTACACCTTTTTACCAGGATCATACATTGAGCAAAACAGGTAAAGTGAAATAAATTGGAAATTTATTTGCAGGAAAAGGTATACACACAATGGAACACAAACAACATAAGAGGAGACACACTTACTTGGGACCTGGGGTAAAAAGGTAGATTTTCCTAGCAATTTGGCACGTTAAACCAGTCTTTAGTTGACCGGGACTTAGCACAAATGCCATGGAACCCAAATTGGCATAAAGTTCCGTTACCTTCTCTCCGGAGGACTTGAAATCACTTGACCGAGACTTAGCTCCAAACGTCCTGGAACTAAAATCGTCTGGAAATCCCAGCCGTGACCACCACGTTAGTTTTTGAAAACTTGGTCCCGAAAAGCTGGACTTAGAAAATATTTTGACTTGAATTTTCTGAAGCCGGTCTCTTGCTATTTCTCCAAGAACACATTTTGGTCGTTTTGAATTTCCCGCTTGACTTCTGGCGCTTAGAATATCACTGGGTGATTGGCTGAGAGGATTCTTATAGTATATATTTTGGAGTCCATTCATAAAATCCTACAACCAATCACAGCATGGGAACTTTCTTATCAGCCAATCAGAGCAATGCCAGTCTTCTGAAGCCCGGGCAAGCGGGGATTCTGAATCAGCCAAGGGCTTGCGCAAGTTTGCCACTTTAGCCACTTGCTATTTAGAAGTCACCCGCTGGGTTAGGCTCCTCCATGTTTGATGGGGCAAATGGTAGTCCGGAGGACTCTAATTCAAGCATGATTCTCGGGTACATTTTTGGGGTATCCAGCAACTCTGGACCCCGACTTCCTAGACACATTCTGACAACACTTTCACCACAAACCCCCTCCCACCTTGAACTCATACCCTAGCAATCCCTGCTTGCTGGAATCCCTGGAAAGGCAAAAACACACAACATCATTTATTGTCGCACAATACATTTTATGCATTACACATAGCTCAATAGTTGACTCCTCTTGAACCCTTATTATGGATCAGGGGTAACCAAAAGGGCTTAAACCTTTATTTGAGAGCCTAGTTACCCCCCCCCCCCTACCGTCACACATCACACATGTTGATGTGGATTAATATATTATACCAATATCAAAATGATCAGTAATAGTGAGCATGGATTTATGAAGGATAGGTCATGCCTAAAAATTTTATTTGTTTCTTTGAGGAGATAAGTAGGAATTTAGACCAGGGTAAGGCAGTTGATGTGGTCCATGGGCACAATCAGAATCTCTTATCTGCTCTCCCATAGCATCGGCATGTGACACAGCATCATCATAACGTCACTGCATCCAATGATGGCTTGTTGTCATGGGAACGCATCACCATGTGGCGTCCCATCACCAGGACGATGCAGCTTCACATGATGCCGATGAGGAGGGCTTCTCTGTTACAGAGGCCCCGTTGTTTCTCCCAGCAATCAGTTCATTGATGTGGGGAAGTGCGCAGGGCCTCTTTAAGCGCAATACCAATTTTTGGGCGTGCAAATGCACCCTTGTACTGACCCTGGTTGCGCTACTAATGTGGTCTACTTAGATTTTGCAAAGGCTTTTAGTACGGTGTCGCACTAGAGGTTTAGTGTACAAAATAAAGTAATTGGACTCTGTAAAAATATTAGCAAGCATATTGAAAACTGGTTGAAGGATAAACAAAAAGAGAGTTGTCACAAATCAAACCTTTTCAGGTTGGGCTAAAGTCGTGAGTGGAGTACCTCAAGGATCGGTACTGGGACCCCTGCTTTTTAACCTGTTTATTAATGACCTTGAGGTTGAGATAGAGAGCAAAGTCTCGATCTTTGCTGATGACACTAAATTGTGTAAGGTAGTAAAATCATAGCATAATGTAATTTATCTCCAAAAGGACTTTGATAGACTGGAAACTTGGGCAGGTAAAAGGCAGATGAGGTTTAATACAGATAAATGTAAGGTTATGCATTTCGGAAACAAAAATAAACAAGTGATTTACAAATGAAATGGGGCAAAATTAGGTAAATCCTTAATGGAGAAGAATTTAGGAGTGCTTGAATACAGCAGGCGTAGCAATATATGTCATTTAGGCAAATAACATAATGTATGTATGTATATCTTTATTTATATATCGCCATCCAGGTACATAGCGCTTTACAATACATGTGACATCATGTGGCGGGGAAGGGTTAACCAGGCTTATAATAAAGGTCAAGCCCACTTGCTTACCCATGACCCGTGCTTTGGAGTCCTAGAGTGTCAGCTCTTGGGCCCAGGCATTGTGTATGCATTACTGTGACTGTGTGAAAAATACTCCAACCTACACAGGGCATAAGGGGTTAATGTTTATCCCCACACTCCAGTCAGGTATAAGACGGAGCCGTTTTGTTTTATTAAAAGGTAAATGGGCATGAAGGGGTTAAAATATAACTGCAGGTATAGCAGGGATTCCCCAGTATAGCAGAGTTACCCAGGTACCCTGAATCCAGTTAGGGGTTCAGGGGGGAAATCATATCATGTGTTAAATGTATGAATTATGATAACAATGTTTTGACTAAGGGGGAAAAGAGATGGGGTTTTAACCATCCCCCAAAATGTATAAGTTAGGTTTTTGAAGTAATGTCATAGGAAGTCAGTTAGATAAACAATCCATTTGCATATGAAGCAGGGGGAGCTTCAAAGGGGCAGCAGACACCTTTAGGATTCACAAGTACAGTGAGTCATAACTTAAGTCCAGGACTTCTAAGGCATCACGTGGAGATGACTCCGGCATGTCTGGGGAGACATTTGTTCTACAGGTGTTAAACCTTTTGTTCACAGGTAGGAGTGAGGTAGACTGAGTGGCATTCATTAAGGAAGCAGGATGCTATGTGGATATGGCCAGGGGTGTGGCTACAGAAGAGATCAACCTGAGTGACCTTATTAAATATGAGAATATCATGAGATGTCCTCTGCAGAATATGATACAAATTACATAGGTGTATCGGTGGGACCAAGTCAATTCTCAATTCAATTATGCTAAAAAAGTGTCTAAAGTATTGTGATCCGCACATCAAATAATAATAATATCATCAATATAGCATTTGTAGAGCACCAGAATTTGCTCATCCCCATGGATTAGACGTGCTGTTTAGCCCTGACTCTCCCCCGCATTGCCCTCAATGCATCACGGGCTATTATATGCTTTACATCACGGACGTGCCCATGCGCATACCTTGGCATCATGTTGTGGGCTCCTTGACAATGGAGGACGCTACTCGGCGCGCATGCGCAATGCATCTTGGACACAGGCGCTTGTTTACCTTGACTACTGGGGGAGGTAGCCTTGTTCATTTGCTGACGTCAGGCCTCATTGTCTACGGAGGACTGTCCAATCCGCTGCGAGTCAGTGTTACATGTGACTCTTATCTGGATGGTTATTGGTATGTTTTTATTCCTCTGCAGCTGGGTATTTTCACGGATTCTTCAGTGATTTTTAGTGGTTGTTTGGGTGTTGGTATGCACTTTGGTGGGGTATAAGTATTTGTCACGTCATTTGACCACTGCACAACCCTGAGGAAGGTCCCCTCCGTGGACCGAAATGTTGGTTGCAGTGCCCTGTATGGCTAATACATTGTTTGGACTTTAACCATCTGCGTGCTGTCTCTCCTTTACTGGACTTCAATATGGTAACTACATATATATAGTATATACAGCTCAACATATATATATATACAGCTCAACCCCCTTATAACGCTTTGCTTGGGATCCAAAGAATCACATCGCGTTACAAGCGGATCGCGTTAGAAATAATGTACAATTGTATGCATTGTACAATAAAGTATTTAAGATACCAATAATCGTGTTGTAAAGTATTCATAAATATGAAAATTGGGAGCCACACTTGCATCGCGTTATAAGCGGATTCGCGTTGTAACGGATTGCGTTATAACAGGGTTGAGCTGTATGTATAATATATATATATATATATATATATATATATATATATATATATATAAATACACATGGTGTTTTCCACGGCTACCAGATGTGTGGTTGATGCTGCCTACCTGTCCCGCTGATGTAGTTGAGGAAACAGGACAGGCTTTAGGGGTGATAGCTGGTTCCCCTGCTTTCTTCTGGTGTCAGCGCCTCCTTCTACCGCAGGCTCCAGGAGTGCTGGAAGCAGTCCCTGCGGAAGAACTCCTTCATACTCCCCCAGACATACTGCAAGCCCAGGCAAGTATATTTGATAACAGGATCATATTTATTCTTCTCCATTACAGAGTACAGCATACAGGTAGCACTGCATACTTAACACTGGTCCGGTCCCTGGACTCAAACCCTCTGCCATGGGCACCGAGGGCAGTCCCAGCTTGTGGAGCAGGGGGTATGGTACTCACTCCCACTCCCCTAGGGGAGGGGATAGAAGGTGACAGTGTCCTGTACATCTCTCCTGTGAGACCAGTCTCTCTCAGGGGAGAGACAACTGAACTAATTTGGGTGTGCAGCCCTTAAGTACCCTGGGGGAGGGTCCAAGTTCTGAGCCCATTATTGGGCAGAACACAGGCCTCAGCCTGCCTCCCCCTTGTCACTCAAGGAGGCTGCTTGCTGGTGGGGAAAACACTGGATTGGGCCTAACACTGCCTGCACTGTACCAGGATTTACATGTCAGGCAGGGTAGATTAGTAGCCAAGCCTGGCATGGCTACATACACATATTATAGCTCTTCACTCACTCTATAAGTAGCTGCTCCACATTGACAAGCCTCAAACATCTTATCAATATCACTCTTAGGACCGACATGTGTGTGTGTGTGTGGGGGGAGGGGGCTTCTCCATAAACTTGCCTTATCTTCATATTTTGTGGTTTGTGAGGAAACTACTGGAGGATAAACCTATATATAAATATCAGATCATTTGCTCCTAACAGTGAGGAGACCATGACTCGTAACAGCAACAGAAAAATATGAGGTTGTTTTTACACCCCTCCTGTTTCCTTGCAGGGAGAACACCTGATGGTACATTCCGTTGCCATGACTATAGGAGAGTTATAAGCAGATCTGTGTGTTCTATTTCAGGGGAGCGCAAACTTTTAGTGCTGTGCCCCCCCGTCTCCCTCCCCCCGGCTCTCGCGCCCCCCCTGCCTACCTTCATCCACGTCAGATGACGCTGCAGGGTCATGTGAAGTCACATGACCTGCGGCGTCATTTGATGCGTGTGTCGTCCCTTCACATGGCGCCATGGCGACGCAACACAGCAGGCTGAACCCGGAATGTAAACAGTTGCAGGGGCCTTACGCATTTAATTTAAATGCCTGGGGGAACAGCGCAGGGCCTCTGCAACTGCCCAGCAAAATCTCCCGCCCCCCCTCGGGGTCGCGCCCCCCACTTTGCGCACCGCTGTTCTATTTTATCTCAGTAACTGCCCCTCATATCTATTTCCAGTAATTACTTAATATCTAATGTTCCTCAGTTATTGCCCTTAATATCTTTTTTGCCTCAGTAACTTTCTCCACATATATATTTTACCTCACTAACTGCCCCTCATATCAATTTTACCTCAGTAACTCCCCTCGTACAGTACAGTAATTGCACTTAATATCTATTTTACCTCAGTAACTGCCCCTCATATCTATTTCCAGTAATTGCCCTTAATATCTTTTTTGCCTCAGTAACTTTCCCCACATATATATTTTTCCTCACTAACTAACGCTCATATAAATTTTACCTGTGGCTCATGTAACCAGCATGTTTTGTGCTAAACCCAGTAACGTAAATGTGTAAATTCCAAGCATAAAAATGTGTTTTAAAGTCAAGGTCTCTGGACATGCATTGTTGAGAAACACTTTGTTCAGTCCACATGTCTGGCTGTTGATGCGACTGGAGGAGGAGGGGTGTGTACTTCGTCCTGGGGACTACTTGCCATCCATCATTTTATATATATATATATATATTTTTTTTTTTCTTGTTGACTCTGGAGTTCATCCCTAATGCTCCCTGGTGCATGAGGTCCCATGTTGCTTGGAAATTAGACTTTACATATTCCAGTACAAAATACTTGTCTAAGAAAACAAATTAGCCGCCCTCATGTCTTCCTTGCAGACATGTTGGATTTTCCACCCAAATTTATACCTATAGATGTAGTAAGACTTACTGTTCTCTGTACCATGATCGCACGCAGCAGTGGTGTGGTCCGGCAGTCACACCAATTGCATCCTCGAAAACAGCAAGCGCCTCAACAGAATTAATTGTGTTAGGCTATCAGGAGAGAAGAAAAAACTATACTAACCTTGTGGAGGAGCTGCACAGCTGTCTCCATCTCTGTCTGCAATCCCCGGCAGCTTTGAAGGTAAGAAGCAATCTCCGTTTCTATCCAACCCTCTGGATGTTGTAGATTCCCGAATATGGATCTCTACATCATGAGGGGGAATTCTAAAGGGACATATTTGGTCATCTACATCATCAAGGGGGTTAGACAGTGTTAAAAGTCCTGTCCAGCCCTCTTGATGATGTAGATAACTGAATATGGTCGTATAGTTGTCCTCCTCATGATGTAGAGACCCATATTCATGTAACTACGTGTATCTACATGTATCTACGTGATCCAGGGGGTTGGACAGACTGGAGACTGCTTTTCACCTTTAGAGCTGCTGGGGATGACACACAGAGACTGGGACAGAGATGGAGACAGCTGCACTGCTCCTCCACAATATTAGTATTCATTTCCCGTTATTTATGTATTGTGCATCTGTAATATCACCCGACCCTATAGTACTTAGGGGCCCGTGTCTGTGGGTGCCGGCACATAGTTGGAGCTCTTGTAGATAGTGTTACAATGTAGCAGGTCTGCATCCTCGCATGGACTTTGATACCCTTTACTTCTCAGTATTGAGGATCCCCTCTGTAGTTACTCATGCCTCCCTTTATCAGGTAGATTGCTGCTCTGCACTGACTCCGCTAATGTACCAATATAGGATCTTTTCCCACAGCATCTGCGTTATCCCGATCAAAAGCTGATTCCCAGATCACCATAAATCACCCTGGAGTTTCCTCAGAGTCGCAGAAGCTCTGCCCCCTGGTGCTGCATCAGGGACTCTTAAAGACTTCCCCTCGTTATCCCTCCTCTCCAGAGTCAATTACCTGGGGCCATGTCCATCAACAAATCAGTTCCTGAGCACACCACGGGAAGAGGAGCAGTGTTTATTTCAGCTGTATACACTTCCAAGGGGGTTACATAAGTGTGAGAAAATCAATCTAAAAATCCCACCCGCCTGTATTATAAAAACATGCAGAATAGAGTCAGATACTTGAGAGGTTGAGCCAATAAACAGTGAGAGTGTCACTAGCTTGGGACTCTTGGACAGGAAATACAGTAGCATCAGTGTAGTCTCTTTTTATTGGGCTATGCTTGTACATACCCCATCAAACAGATGTAGCCCGGTTCCTTTTCCCCATGTCCTGTTTTTTTTCTGAGAGAAAAGGATAATGGTAAGCACCAGATGCAGGGAAAGACGTCAGTTTGTTTGTAATGGCTGTCAAGTGCTTTACATCTCCCGTAACTCCATGAAATGTATTTTGTCCTGCGGCTACGAGGGGAAGTATGTCGGGTTACTTCTGTATGGTCATTTTACAAAGATTTTGGGCAGGATTGTACCTTTAATGTGTTAAGCTCTGTGGGAGGATTTTTTTTTTAACAAATATTTACTTTGTACTGTATGTCTTGTGCTCTTATTCTCTTATCTCTGCATTGTATTTTTATTCTCTGTATTTTAATACATGTATTTTGAAATGAATGGCAGAAAAAAATAGCAAAATAAAAAAGCACTATAGATCCTAATATATGTAACAATTAATAATCAAGTGATATAGATGCATGAGAATAAATTAATGTGGGGAAAGGATATCCCTAATTTGCCTGGTGCAGCTCATGTGAGGAGTTTTCCAACTCCTATCACAGAAATAGAATAAGTGACAGAGCACAAACAGGCAAAGGGAATAACATGTGCAGCACAATACCAGTGAAATGAATGTGTTAAACACAGATAACACTCAAAACAGTGAATGACGACCTAGTCACATTAGGAGGTTAGAATTCAAACGATAAATGAATCCTTAACAGTAGGTTGGTAATGGATATGCAATGATGATCAGGATGAATACATGAAAAGACAAAATGTAAGAGTGAAGGGTGTGATATTGTATTGGATTAAAATACACAAGGCTGTACAGGTTACACTCACAATTAGCCCACAGTCAAAGGGCAGATACACATAGAACACAAAGGGTCTCACAGAAAGCTGACCGCTCCAGTCCTGCTCTCAGTGCTGTGGATACACGTCCTGAGTTTCGGCATGTGATGTCACTTCTAGTCATGACGTCAGCGCAGCAGTCGGGTTTCAGTCTCTTCCGTGTCTCCACAGGCACCAAACCACCAAACAGAGAATCACTTGGGGAGTCTCTGCAGTCTCTTAATGTAGCCTAAGGCCTTGCCCCCGCTGCCTGCTACAGCGTCCGCTGTGGCGGACGCTGCGCTCACGAGAGCCCTCCCCGCAATGGCGCCGGGCCCGCTGCGAGGGGGGGCCGCAGCGCTCGCGCGAGAGCTACTCCTGCTCTCAATAGAATTGAGAGCAGGAACTCGCGTCGAGCGGCTAGGCACGCCCCCGGCGGTTCAGCCAATGAGGGCGAACCTGCCGGGTGACGTCATGGCCGCGCCCCCGTCACTCCCGCCACGCCCCCCCGGTCTCTGCTCCTGCAGTGAGCTGCAGACCGGGGAATCGCCAGAACGCGCAGCCAAAAGCACGGGCGCGCATTAGAGCGCCGTGACCGGGGCCTTAGCCTAAGGCCAGGTCCACAGTAGGCGCGTGCACACTCACGAACGAGTGCATGATGTCACGTGCGCCTTTACTTGTGGAGATCCATGTCCTGAAGGGTTGTGCGAGGGGGGACGTGGTGAGGGCATGCCAAAGGCATTCCGGGGGGCATGCCCATGACGTTACGTGAGCGGTTTGCCCTCATTGGTTAAACCGCGCACGTGACCCTGCCTCACGCGGCAAATTCAAACAAGTTTTCTCGCCACACCTCAGCGCTCACGTGCACGTGCGATCTATGGACATGTGCAAAGGCCTCCAATTGTTTGTATTTGGCGCAAGCGAAGTCGCTTGTGCCGTCGGATCAACTATGGACGCAGCCGAACACTTTTCATTCCTCAGAGCTTCATCAGAAGCTGTAGTAGTTCATGTGTAGGTTCCTTGATCCTTATAGTCCCACAGAGATGACATCATCATGATAATTGTCAATCTCATTATATTAAACCCTGAGGGCTACAAAAATCAATACAGGCAATCCACTGATTTAAGGGAACTTCAGCACAAGCATAGCACACCCTTCTCTCTTGTATTTTGTCTTTTCATGTATTCATCCTGATTATCATTGCATATTCATTACCAAGCTACTGTTAAGGATTCATTTGAATCCTTACCACCTAATGGGAGTAGGTCCTCATTCACTGTTTTGAGCACAATCATTTCACTGGTATTGTGCTGCACATACAGTATTATTCAATGTGCATGTTTACGCTCTGTCACTTGTTCTATATATGTATTTTAAAACAACTAATAAATGGCGATCTATATAAAAATAATTTATATGTATATTTCTTTCCTAGGTGTTTCCCAGGATAGACATCTGATACACAGAAGAAAATGCCTGAACAAAGTAATGATTACAGAGTAGTGGTGTTTGGAGCTGGAGGAGTTGGTAAAAGTTCCTTGGTGTTGAGGTTTGTAAAAGGCACATTTAGAGAAAGTTACATACCCACCATTGAAGATACCTACAGGCAAGTGATCAGCTGTGACAAGAGTATATGTACTTTGCAGATAACCGACACTACAGGAAGTCATCAGTTTCCAGCCATGCAGCGTCTGTCTATATCAAAAGGACATGCCTTTATTTTGGTTTATTCTGTCACCAGCAGGCAATCCTTGGAAGAATTGAAACCAATCTATGAACAAATCTGTCAGATTAAAGGGGATGTAGAAAGTATCCCCATAATGCTGGTTGGCAATAAAAGCGACGAA
The DNA here is from genome assembly GCF_040206685.1 of Ascaphus truei. Classification (NCBI taxonomy): domain Eukaryota; kingdom Metazoa; phylum Chordata; class Amphibia; order Anura; family Ascaphidae; genus Ascaphus; species Ascaphus truei. The sequence goes on along the minus strand of NC_134483.1, from coordinate 195,569,557 downwards.
AACCAAAACAGAGAACTGGAGAGCACTGAAGGAGAAGCTATAGCAAAAAAATGGAAATGTGCCTTTATGGAAACCTCTGCCAAGATGAACCACAATGTCAAAGAGCTGTTTCAGGAGCTGCTGAACCTTGAGAAACGCAGGACTGTGAGTCTACAGATAGATGGCAAAAAGAGCAAGCAGCAGAAAAGAAAAGAGAAGCTTAAAGGCAAATGTGTGGTTATGTGAAGATGCATAAGTAAAAAGGAATGATGTAGTACCACAACTCTTACAGCACTTCAAAGGAAACTAAAAGCAGCATGTACACCACTTTGCAATGCAGTCAATTTAAACATTCGGAAATAAATGGCAAACAAATAAATAATATTTAGCAGCTTCACCTCAATGGAGTTTTGGACTTTGGGTGTGCTCTAACAGTTAAAGGAGCAACCCTATCTTAATTACGTGCTGCCTGGTTTATTTAAGTGATATACAAATTAGATTTTTATCACATAAATTCCAAGTTCCATCAGGTCACATGGATAATTTAGATTTGAATGTTTTCATGTACCATTTCATAGACGTAATGAAAATGAAATGCATGTCCAATCATGCACTTTACGAAAAAGAATTCAAATAGAAAAAAAAATACACTCATTTGTGAGGTGTGAGCACAGAATGTGTGTGCTACAATTTCTCTTGCAACTGCCATGGCATCAGACTTGAATATTTAAAGAGAAATATGATCACTATAACTGTTCTGTACCTCCCTAGCATGATGCTGATTAGCACACAGATGTACTGTAGGTTGACATGTCTTGGTAATTGCTCTGACAGCTTTTTAAATCTTTCTTACCAGGCTGCCACAGTTAATATATTATAATTCTATTTGCTGTTACTTATTAACAGATTTTTATGACATCACCTTAGGAAAAAAAAATCATTCTTCATATCTATTAATAGCAGAATGCCTACGTATTTGGGAACAAGTTCTGGCATTCTGAAATGCCATTACGAGACTGAGTTTGAAATTTGATACCAGTGCAATATGTGATTTATAATTTATACAAATAAGTAATTCTGCAACTACTAATTGACACACCAGTTAGATGTATAAATGTATACAAAGACGTTGTACATCCCTTCGACGGTGAAGTGTTAATGTTGTACTATCCTCCAGGTTTTTTTTTTCTATAAGGGTACATAATAAATATGTTCACCCTGACTACAATGGCAAACAAACTTGTATTAAAATACATTTAAAAGCACATTCATTTTGTATATAACATGTCAATTCGACACTTTGCACCTTAATGAAATTGTTGAACAATATATCACGTTTTTATGGCTATGTGTCTTTCAAAAATGTAATACTAACTAGAAGCTAGACTAGTAAGGTTATAATCAGCTTACTTGAAATGCATGGTATAAATACTGTAGCTTTTATGATCTACAGTATCAAAAAATATTAACTTTAAGAAATAAGAGGTTCTTGGCGAAAAATAATCTTAAAAAAAAAAAAACGTGACCAGAATATTAAATCTAATGTTGATGGTTGTAGAATGTAAGATATGTTATGTACAATGTCCTCAATGCTTTTTTTCACATACACAGCACTAACACCACATATTTTTGCTCGGTACAGCTTTGCCTGTTTACTTCAGTAAGAGTATAATGTTCTAATTTTCTATTGCCATATCATTTAACCGTATTCTACATCAGCTTAAGATATGAAAGGAAATATCAAAATGACAACAAAAAGTTACCAATGTATGCTAATTATATTGTCAGAAGTTAAAAAAGTGTTTTTTTTTTTTTTTAGAAAATACTTGATCTGAAATGTAATATTTATGTGAATAGCAATCAGTTATTTAATAAACTATTCTGTGACCAGTTAGTATAATGCATGTTCTGTAGCTGGTGTACAACTACAACTATAATTCAATATTATAAAGAGGATGACTGCTATTCATAAAAATATTTCAATTAAGATAAATGCATCGGTCCTAGAGCCAATAGTGGCATGCTGTGTATGGCATGTGGCTAGTTAAAATGGTAATTCTGCACAATAAATATATTTTAGTAGGTTGCTTCACGTGCGGAACAGGCATTCTCTAGTTAAAACTCAACACTCCATAATCATGCCCTTCCTTGTGTAACCCCAATAGTGGGATCAGTGTTTCAAACCTTTCATTCTCAGTTTGGGAGAATATGATGTGATTACTACAGTAAGTAAGTAGGGTTTGATTTCTCTTGCAGAATGCTGTTCCACATACTGTACTTATTAAAATAATCAGGGATTCACATCATCTGATACTTACTTCACTGTAAACAGGCAAAAAATCCAGTTACATTAAAGTGCAGTTGTAGACAAATTGAATAACAAAACTACTGCTATTTTGTCTGTGTTCATATCTAAAAGTGACTTATTGGAGCTGGCCAATCAAATTGTCAAAAACGAAATAGTTATGTCAATACTGTAACACCATTGTAGTCAAGTTGTATTTTGAGGCATAGTAGAATTAGTAACATGAGGTCGATGCAGATCATTCCTAATGCGGCAAACATCCTGTCTCAGCCACTAGTACTGAATGTTTAGTAAATATGTCTCCACACCATTTTTAGAAATGCAAACACACATATGCATTTATCAGAAACACTGTAAGGAATGTGGTCTTTGATTGGCTATAAATTAAAGCACAATATGGGACAATCTAATTGTTACTCTAATACATTTTGTAGCCTATGTTTTATTAAAAAACGCTTTGCTGCATCCGGAGATCCGGGGACCGCGAGCTTTCCCATTCAGCGAGTTAAATTTTTTGGCCGTTTGCTGTGGCAGCAAGACCATGGCTTAACAGAGTCCTGAGAAAATATAATCAGGCTACATCTGTGCGTTCACGTAATGCATTCACCTTTGAGTATACAAAGCTATATGTGATAGAAGGTTGTCTACTAAATAAATGACAGCTGGTTTGTAATCCTTCTTTGAGACAAATTGGTAATCATATTAATTTAGAGCATGACTCCTGAAGAAGCATACTGTAACTTCCAACAGGAGGTGTGGGTGTTTCTAATTCTTGGATCCTGTTGGACACTGCTGTTATAAAAAAACACAGCTGCTAGCATTTCTGACTCCATCCAAATTATGAGCAGAGAAAGTTGTCCTCTATGCTATTAATTTATTCATTGTATACTGGTCAAGACTCTCTATTTACAGTATGGAGGAGACTCCCTCGCAATTAACTGAGAAATGTATACATTATTACTTTTTACCTGACAAATAAAATGCATCTAAACCCAATGCAAGTCAATAAAGGGTAAAGATACCTCCCATATTTTTTCTACCATGTGTCCGTGAGAAGAGATTGGACAGTATAATTAGTGTAGTATTTACTCTCCTTGAAAGGGGTCTTAACATTCACTGTAGCTTTATATATAAGAGATCTGATTTTTTATTTTGCACATTGATAAGACAAATGAGTGGCAGTATTTACACGATTTATGTATCATTGGCACAAAATATAACATATTTAATATTTATACAAACAAAAGCAAAATGTTGCAGTTAATACCATTAATATTTATTACAAAAGCCCTATAAAATCTGCATTTAATGTGGTATACAAAATTAAATATGTATATAACTTTGAACATTTTTCTACTAAATAATTAATGAATAACAGATATTAAAACAATTGCAAAAAATAATATTGCTCAAACCCTCTTTTCATCATGCTAGATTTCCACATAATCCATATCCCGGTGTGTATTTAAGTCATGATCGATATAATTGTCTTGATCAACACAAGAAAAAGCAGGTCCTCAAAGACAGAACTCGCAGAAATTCCATAACGGGGCACTCAGGGTTAGTGAAAAATGTTACAAAATGTATTAAATATATAGCAATGGTCAGACAGACAAGACAATAATAAAATAACTTAAAAAACATAAAACCAAACCGTCTCCTAAGCAATTAAAGTAAAGTCAGTAGTGAAGATAACAAGCTGAAAACTGTAAGATATCAAAGGAAATGTAATAATGCTCAGACTCCACATAATAAAAAAAAACACATAAGGTAATTCTAAAGATGTTCTAGCGTCACAGTAATCCCTTTAAATCTAGGAGGGGTTAATGAATTACCTTTCTTAAACAATCGGATATCTGCCCAGCCGGCAAAAATTGGAGGAATAAATAACCTCTAGTAACAATATGTATGAACCTACATGAAGAGAAGTATATAGGTCTGTATATAGTAAACACTGGTGGAATCAAAAATCAATGCTGTCTATGATAGATACTGTAGTTATATTAGCCATCCCAAGCATTGGAAATGTAGTAACTCGTAGAATATCTAGGAAATACCCAAATGGGCTACGACAGGCAATAATAGTAATATTGGTATAATGATTCATATGAGCCAACTCTAAAGTCCCATATTCATACAGACCAGTCACGTAGCTTTGGCTGAGTATCGTTGTGTCCCATTCAGTATGAGCCTGTAGGTTGACATGGTAACAGTGGTTGACATTTGTTGGTAAAAGGCACAGTAAAATGCTGACATAGACTTCAGTAGGTAAATGCTGACATGTGCCACAGGTACCTTTCTATGACCATCTATCCCAATCACAGCAGTCAGCTGTGTTCCGTGTCAGCTGTGTTTCCATGTTAGCGTTAGCAGTTGCCATGTTTCCTGCACTAGCAGTCAGCTGCGTTCAACTGCGTTCACGTTTAGCCATGGTGCCGTGGAGCCGACCCTGTTACAAGTGATTCTACCAGCGGAACTTCTGTGCTTCCATGCTACACTGCGAGTCTGATCTGTACCAGGGGACTCCGTTTCGGATTCATTGGAGCCATGTTACACTTACGCTATCCTCCGGTAGACAGTGGGGTATTTTCAGGTAGTCGGCGGTACCTGCGGCACATCTCAAGCCCCTCCTAGATTTAAAAGGTATTACTGTGATGCTAGAACATCTTTAGAATTACCTTATGTGTTTTTCTTTATTACGTGGTGTCTGAGTATTCACATTTCCTTTGATATCTTACAGTTTTTAGCTTGTTGCCTTCACTACTGACTTTACCTTAATTGATTATGAGACGGTTTAGTTTTATGTTTTTTAAGTTATTTTATTATTGTCTTGACTGTCTGGCCATTGCTATATATTTAATAAATTTTGTAACATTTTTCACTAAACCTGAGTGCCCTGTTATGGAATTTCTGTGAGTTCTGTCTTTGAGGACTTGCTTTTTCTTGTGTTGTTCATGTTGAATTATTCCAGGGAGCACCAACTTTATATACTATTTAAGGTTGGGTTGTATTTATTTTGGTTGCAGTGCTTTTCTCAGCCCTCGCTTTTTCCCTATATAATTGTCTTGCATGAATCCAAGCAAGGCCAGTGAGCAATACTATATATGAAAGCATAATTCCTATCCTATATTTTATACCCTTGTATTGTTATTGTAGTTTTATGAGTACTTTTTGCATAGAGTATGCTACGCAAAACAATTGTTTTGCTATCATTGGTACAAAATGCATATTTTGGTAGTAAAAACAATAACTTGTAGAAAAGATAAAATAATATACAGCTTTAATATATTTTCTGTTTTTTTCTGAAATGTATGCAAATGTACACAAGCTTTTAAAAAATGTACATAAATCACGAATGACAAATTTTAACACAATAGCATGGTATTTATTACAATGTACAGTGTAGCTATCAGATTGTATTTATTGTTGAAATGTCATATATTTTATTCAGAATACAGATACAAAAATCATCTGTGCCTACATGTTTCTATGTTTTCAGTGTTGTTATGAATAAAAATAATCATTCAGAAAATAAAGTTTTAAAGTACATTGAAATATGTTTGGAGAACATTATTTGAGCATTCTGTGCGATGAAACAGATTTGAGGTAACAAACCCCAAAAGACATACTATGGCTATGTGACATATTTCACATATATATTAAACTTTTAAGAATCTTATTCAACAAGTTCTGCCACAAGGAGTTAATGGTGATGCATCAGATGCTAAGCTGTAGTGACACAGAAGTACCGGTTCAGAGGAGGTATAAAGGAGGAAGTAGAGTGTTCTGGAAGTTACGTTTCAGCATGGCAGAAGGAGAGGAGCCTCTAGAGTAGAGGTAGGGGATTCGTTCCCTAAAATATAGTGAAGGTCAGGCCCCCTTTTTTTTTCAACTTTGATTTTATTGGTTTTTAACATGCATACATTATGCCACAAACCATTGTTCTGAGTGTCAAATTTTAACCACTTCACTTTTCCAACAACACTAAACACCTACACTACCGACACGCTTTATTACTCTGCGGCCAGGTCCGCAAGCCGGGAGATTTCCCGGCTTGCTAGTGGCCGCCCCTCGGCGTGCCGAGCGTCATAGACGCGCGGTCACGCGTCTTCGGGAGCGTGCGCCCCCTGCACGCGCGTCCAGGGGCTCCCCGAGGGAGCCCTGGTGTCCCGCGATCGCGGGACAGCGGCAGGGGGTTCCGGGGGACCCGGTGGACCCGGCAGCGGTAGGGAGAGCGCCCCGATCGGAGGGCGCTCTTCCGCTGCTTCGGCGCGCGCCCGTCACTCTCGGGCGCGCGCCAGGCTACTGCTGCGGCCAAGAACGGGCAAATGCTCGAATAAACTTGGCCGCAGCAGTACAAGACATCGACTGGGGGCTACGTACGAACACACAACAAAATGAACAAGACATACCGGACCATGGACAGTAGGGGAGGGGGTTGGAGGTAGGGAGGAAGGCAGGGAAGGTGAATGGGAGGACAGCAGTAGATGTGGCTTTCTCGTTTGTGGGTACCTCCGAGGTTCCTGATGTCTGTTCCATTTCACGTAGTACTTTTCACCTTATTCCCTTATTCCTATCTATAACCCTATCTGGGGTGACTGTCTCGTGTGACCTACCTGTCTGTTTCTATGTGGTAACGGATCCTGTGTTATCAAAGGAGAACGCACTCGAAACTATCATTGTAATATTGCGGCGACATCTACCCCCGGGATATCTGTCTGCGCCAGCCATGGCGTCCAGACTTTTAGAAAATTTATGCCAGTGTCCTTGACCATACTCGTCAATTGTTCCATCTGACAGACGTGCCAAATCCGATTTCTGATTTTGGGGATTACTGGTAATTCATCCTGTTTCCACAATGCTGTGATTTCGCATCTTGTGGCTAATGTGAAATGCGCGATTAATTTATGCGACGCATTTGACAGACCCTGGATCCGTCTGCCCAATAGGAACACCCACGGGTCCAGGGGGCTCTCCAAATTGAGTATCCTTTGTAACCATTCTCTAATTTGTTCCCAAATAGGGACCACTTTTGCGCAGGACCACAGCATATGTCGCAAATCTGCTCTCTCCCCACATTGCTTTGGGCAAAGCGGGGAGTATCCTTTAATAAATTTAGCTACTTTAACTGGGGTGTAATACCATTGCATTAGGACTTTATATGCGTTCTCCTTTAATGTGGTACAGATCGAACTTTTGGCTGCTGCCTGCAGGATCCTATCCCATTCCTCGTCTTCTAATGTCTCACCTAAGTCTGTCTCCCAATGTCTCATGTAGCTCAGTTTTATGTCATTAGGAGTCTAAGGACAGATCACTTCCCTGTACATTCTAGATGTAAGTCCCCTTGTGTCCGTTCCTCTGGAACACAGCTGTTCAAAATTTGTTTGTGCTGGTCTGATTGGCGATTTGATATAGAAATCTCGGATCTGGAGGTATCTAAATAAATCCTTGTTTGGTATATCCTTTGTGGACTTAATTTGTTCAAATGTTTTTATAAATTTTCTCCCCTCCAGATCTTTCAGTCGTGTAATGTCCGATTGTATCCAAATTAACAAATTATTTCTATTCAGCCCTGGAGCAAAATCTGGATTACCGATTATTGGAGTCATTAGGGAATGTTTGAAGTGAGTTTACACTTATTTTTAGTGGACTCCCACACCTTCAAGGAATTGACCATGGTCTGGAGCGGCCATTCTATTCTGTTTACACTCTTTTTTGTAGCCAAATTAGGTTGTGCAGCTCTACTGGTGCACAGCAATGTGTCTCCATCTCGACCCATCTCCGTCATTTCTGGTCTGTGTGCCACTGGATAATTTGACCTAATTGGGCCGCTTTATAATAAGCTAACAAGCAAGGTACCGCTAATCCCCCTTTCGTTGTAGGCCTCTTCAAGATACCTTTTGCAATTCTACGGCTTTTCTTGTTCCAGATAAATTTCATAATTTGTGACTGTAGGGAGAGGATGTCCGCATTCACTAAAGGTATAGGTAGATTCTGAAACAGATATAACATCCTTGGGAGAATATTAATTTTCATGTTATGTATTCTACCAACCCAGGAGATGCCACCTTTCATCCATGTCCTGAGATCCTCCCCCAATGTCTTAATTAATCTAGGGTAATTTGCTTTATACAATGTCAAATATGTCTTTATTGCACTTTTGTGATATGCACACTATAGATTGAATTTAACATTATATATTGTTATGTATTGGAAATAGTTATGAATAACCCCTGCCTTTACTTGTTTTTAATAGTCGTTATTATCAACTTGTTATTGCAATTATATGTTAGCGATATACAGCCACCTAAGCAAATGAATCAGCGATTATCTATTGTATATACATGTATATCATCTTTGGCCTAGTGCCTTTAGATCAATTAATAGCAACTCAATGTATGTAAAAACGGCTCGCATAACTTCACATGTTTTTGTTTTTAACTTTAGTTTCTATTGCGCATGACAGTGATGCTTGTATATATCGCGCGTGCGCACTTCAGTCATGAGTGTCTTGTTCCCACAATGCCATCCGTGGTTTACGGACATCTCATTGGCTGAGTGACGTCACATCCGGTTGATATCCGGTATTTCAGTGTTTGGCGCTCAGGTATTGTCACTCTTTGAAAAAGCCCGATTGCGGGTGAAACGCGTTAGAGGTGCAGGGGTTCTCTTCCCTCCTCTCAATTTTTATCCATGTCTTAATAAAGGATTTTTTTGTAGCACAGTCCAGCCTCATCGATTTTTCCCCCACATCGTAGTGCCCGCTGACTCATCTTCCCTCTCGGCACAAGTTGATTTCGTTCTGTTCCCATTCAGCTGGAGCACACAGACCCGGACATACACATGGACATATGTGAGTAACATCATGCTTTAAAGTGAGCTGCCCCATTACCATTGGTTTATTTTGTTCTTGGTGTACATCAGAGGTTTGGGGGGGTCCCAGGATATCCCCCACACAACTCTCTTTACCCTTGCTTAACCGTGGTTCATCTAGGGGTTAATGCCCAAGCTCCAAGCATGCATCAAGGATATCATGTGTTCCGGTTTTGCAGTGAATTATAACAATATATTTTCTGTGTATCAATGGGTATATGCTCTGTAGCACTAGTTACTCTTGGGGTCCTAACCTCAACATCTTCTATTTACAATGTTTTGTAGTGTTTTGTAGTCCCTTGTGATGTACACTCCTAAATATTTGATAGCGGAGGCTTGCCATTTAAAATTAAAGTTTATATCTATCAATTTCTCCACCTCTTTGGGCAGATTGATATTGTGGGCTTCTGATTTGGTCTGATTGATTTTAAATCCCGAAATTTGGTTGAATTTTCCCAGGATTCCGAAAGTATTGGGCAGAGATGTGAAAGGTTTGGACAATGTTAAAATCACGTCGTCCGCGTACATCGCCACTTTATGTGACTGATCACCCGTTGGTATTCCTGCTATATCTGGACTGCGCCTGATGTGCGCCACCAGGAGCCCTATGCAGAGGGCGAACAGCAACGGGGACAGGGGGCAACCCTGTCTTGTTCCGCTACGAATATTAAATTGTTCTGAGGGGAACACCCTTGCCGTTGCACCCTTGCCGTCGGGTCCTCGTACAGTGCTAAAATGGCTTTTAGCAGGCAACCTTCAAAACCAAATACATTCAGTGTCTCTTCTAAGTAGGGCCAGTCTATTCTATCGAAGGCTTTCTCAGCGTCCAGACTTAACACTAGGGATTGGATGTTTTTCTTTTTGGCCAAATCAATCAAATCTATTATCCTCCTAGTGTTGTCTGCCGCCTGTCTGCCTCAGATAAACCCTACTTGATCCGTGTGAATTAATCTGGGAAGGATGTTACCCACCCTGTTTGCTATACGTTTGGAGTAAATTTTAACATCTGAGTTTATCAGTGAAATGGGCCAGTAGCTATTACAGTCTGCCGGGTCCTTACCAGATTTGTGGATCAATGAAATCGAGGCATGTACAGTAGCATTTGTGTTGGGAAGGAGGCCCCTGCCAGTATCTCATTGAATAATTTCAGTAGCTGGGGTGCCAATAATTTAGGGTATTTTTTATAATATAAATTAGAGAAGCCATCTGGCCCTGGCGCTTTAGCTGGTTTCAGGGACTTTATTACCTCTGCTAATTCTTCGTATGTAAAATCTCCCTGTAACGCTTCCTTCTCATCTCTGCTCAAGCTGGGTAACTTTGCCTCTGTCAGAAATGTTTTAAGCATCTCTTTTGTTTTGTGGTTGTGGGCGACCTTATTCCCATCATATAATGTTTCGTAATAAGTTTTAAATTCTTCTACAATTTTCCTAGGGTTGGACGTAAGGTCACCCTTCTGTGTTCTGATTGTGAATGTGATAATTTGGAATCTTGTTTTTAAGCTTGTTGGCAAGTAAGGTATCTGGCTTGTTAGCTTTTTCGTAAAATTTTCGCCTAGACCAGGCCATTTCCTTCTCAGCGTGGGAGGATAGAAGGAGATTGAGTTTTGTTTTGGTGTCTAATAACTGTTTCAAAATATGTTCCTGTTTACTTATTTTGTGGAGGGCCGCGAGATCTGCTAGCTGATTTTCCAATTCTTTAATCTTACTCTCGCGCTCCTGTTTGCGTTTGGCAGCCAAATTCATTAATATTCCCCTGAGGGTGGCTTTATGGGCCTCCCACAGCGTGGTCTGTGACCCCACACTCCCCCCATTCTCTCTGAAGTAGTCCTTAATTCTATCACCCACTTCCCGTTCCAAATCAGGTATTTTCAATAGGAGCTCATTGAGCTTCCAGTTCGCTCTAGATCTGTCTAGGGGTATTAATGTGCATCGCAGCTCTATAGATGCATGGTCAGACCATGAAATATCATGTATCTCTGTCCGAGAGACCCTCGGGACCATTCTATTTGACACAAGAAACTAATCTATCCTGCTGTATCTGTTGTGAGGGTGTGAATAGAAAGTGTATTCCTTCACCCCGTGGTGTTGTTCCCTCCAGATATCCAGAAGTTGACAATCTCTCAACCCCTGTGATATTGTTAGTAGGTCCTGTCTGTGAGTTGTGTTAGTCTTTGTGCTTCTGTCCAAGTCAGTGTTGAGTGTCCGATTTAGATCCCCTGCTAGAATGATATTCCCTTTTGCTACTTGACTTAATTTGTTAAAAAAAAGTGGTTAATGAAGTCGGCCTCCTGTTCGCAAAGGGCATATAATGCTACTAACATGACGGGGTGACCCATTATAGTTCCTGTCACTATGACGTACCGCCCCTCCATGTCTGTGTGTGTTCCATCTACTAATAGATGCCTCGTTTTTTGATCTGGGCGGATGCCAAAAAGCTCTGTCTGAAGTCTCTATCTAGGAATTTGGGATTGTTCGTCCTTGAGAAATGCGTCTCTTGAAGGAACAGAATTTCTGCGCCTTTACGTTTATAATCTTTTAATGCTGACTTTCTTTTTGATTGGCTATTGAACCCTTTAACGTTATGTGAAATCAACACTAGTTCTCTACTCATCTGTAATCTTGTGACTGTTACTCTGCTGAACTCTGCTGTCCCTTCTGTCGTTGTCTCCTTCGCTGGAGCCATACCCCGTCTCTGTTTTATTCTTTTTTGTTGCTGTCCCGTGGGAAACTGGGAAAAGGGGAACGCACTAGGGAAAACAGGGGGGCACATAAACACCATATAACAAACAACGAAACTTAACAGTCCTTGGCGCCATACTTCTACCCCTATGACCCCGAGTCCAATGCCTTTGGGCTCTCTCCAATCCTGATGTTTTTCTCGTGCTCTCTTGTCATCGTTAGTCTTCCACCTGAGAGCTTTAGCCCAAAGGTCTTTGCTGGTAATATGGAGAGCCCTCCTCTCCACACCCAGCCATCAGCCCATACGAACTTCAGAGGAGGTCCCTTCCCCTTAACTCCTGCCCCACTCTCCTGAGACTCTCAAAGTCCAAACCATCTATTAACTATCATTAACTATTAACTGTTATATTAACCCAAGCTCTATCCACTATATTATAAGGCTCCCAGCTACTTTATCTCTTTCGTAGCCCTTCACTTCACTACTGGTACTCGTGGTCAGGCCCCCTTTTATTGTGTTGTTGTCTTGGATAGTGTCCCATCAGTTACGATCCCATAGTATAGCCAGAGAAGAAGAGCATGTCCCAGTAAAGGGAATGCAGACATGCCTCGGTGGGAAAAGCAGAAAAGCCACCAGGCTTTCTGGTGATCAGCCCTACAAGTGTATCCCTATCCACAGTATTCAAACTCCCCTGAGGAAGTGGCAGTCTCAGAACAGGGTAGGAAAGTAACAGTAATGTTACACAGAACAGGCCAGGATCTCAGCAGGGGCCGCCAAGATCGTATAAAGGGGGCCAAGTCCACAGTATGAAGCCGCTACTATATCAAGGAAATATGCCTCCTACGAATGTTTAGTGGGCACTCCGGAAAGACAAGTATCAAGAGTGATAAAGCTGCCTTATATTTTAACCTGGTCTGTAACTGTTACATATGCCTACAACATGTATTATCTTTAGCTGTGCATACAATTTCTTGGATATAATAGATGTAGCCAGGTCCCCTCTGGTCCTCCGTCCCCCCCCCCTTACCTCCGCTGCCATGGGGGTGTTGTGGGAGGCAACGGGCTCTCCGACGGCTCCCTCCGCAGGACGCCGCCATGTTCTAGGTTCTTGCGCATGCGCGGAAGCTTGTGCATGCGCAGAAGGCCATTACAGGGATTGAAAAAGGACAGAATAGGCGTTCCGTAGTTCAGATAGTCCCCACAGTTGCACATGTGCAGTATAGATTGCGCACGCGGCAGCAATGTTAAAGAGGTCCTGCGGGGACTACAATACCCAGCAGCCACTGGGGCTGCTAAGCATGTGAGGCCACAGAAGCCAATTGGGCTTGGAGCTTCCTCTGGGGGGAAAGATACATTTTGGCGCACTCAGGACAGGAAATGCAGTTGGAGCTGGGTCAGGGTTAGGGGAGGTTGTGTGTGCAGAGGTCTGGGACCCACTGCACTAGGCCAGGTAATCCCCTAGGCCTCAACTCAAGAGCATAGTGTGTGGCTGCTACAGGGACAGACCCTTAGGTAGGGACCCTGCCCATTTAGTTGTTTGCTAGATCAGGGACGCAATGCTGCGTGCGCCCTGATGGTTGTGGTCTCGGACCAGACGCAATAAGAAAATAAGAGACTGTCTTCATGGTGGGACCGTCCGTCGGGACACCACCCCACACGGAGGCGGATTCATAACGGGATCAGCGGATCCATTCTATTTTTCATAACATACTTGAAAACGAGAGGTAACTCTCAATTTATTACCCCCTTGTAAAACATTTTATAAATAAAATAAATAAATAGTGGTAGGGATGAAATGAAGTATAACTTTGTCAATCTACATGTAACAGTGACTGCAATGTTCCTAAGCATGGGAACGTAAATATGGATCCATAGGATTCAATGACAGTGTTGATGCAGAATATCACATTATATCCCACCGTAATATAGCAAGCCAATCCATTTTAAAACCCCACATACAGTACACAGCAGCACAAAAGCCTTCGACAAGCTTTCATTAAACACATCCCTTTCCCTCCAATCTTTTATTACATGTAAGGACATTACATTTTCAATCGTTGCCCACCTTCAAGGATGACCTAGGGGATAAAACAAGATTTTTTATTTTTAGCTACGTCCTTATCCAGCCTAGTCACTGAAAGATGTGTATTACAATAGTTATAGTGCAAATCCCCTCATCTAGAGATCTCTTCTACAGTACAGTACATGCTGCAGACATTGTTTTGTAGTAAGTTCACAAAGAGTGCCCTTTTCCCACTGTTATTCTGTAAGATAACACAGTATGCTACCAGTAGAACATATTTCTTGTTTTATTCAACATACACACACACACAGCTCATACAAGATCAGCCACATTCATACCCAGTTCAAATAACAGAAAAGTATTTTTACAAGGACAATGCAGAAGTATAAAAAAATGTATACAAAAAAACTCAATATTTGCAATGAAATCTTGTTCTATGACTTGAATGCATTAGGCATTACATATATATTTAATTACATAATGTAGACAAACAGGTTATTTATTTAAGTCCTCTGATTGCAAATCTGGGATAAAACTAGTGTTAAAAAATTGCACTAGATTTGTCAAAGAAAAAAAAAACTCTAATTGCTTTCAGTAGGGTTCCTTTTTCTGTAAAGTATGGTGCTTTTTTGCACTAGTTTTCACCCAATTATTGCAGCTGAGATATGTTTGTATTTAGACCCCACCATTTCTATCACTTTACCGTCCTAGCCAATTGACCCTAATAGTCAGTCAGAATTTCTGGCATGAATTAGAATGCATAATTCTAAAGGCCATGGGGTCTAGTTACTAAAGTCTCCTGGCTGCAAATGTAGGGCAAAACCAGTGCAAACAAAACAAAAACAGAGTCATATTAATTACAGTAAAGGAATCCCATTGAAAGCAATTAGAAATTTGAATTTTATAAATTTGGTGGACTTCTTTTGCACAGACTTTGCCACGTTTTGCAGTCTTGAGACTTTAATAAATAACCTCCAAAGTTATGACAGCCCAATGCATGTCAATGGAAAATGAGGATATCTCATTTTCCCTCCCAACTCTCATTGATAAAAACTTTTACATTTTGATCAGTAAATAATACTGTTAAAGGATCCATTACCTTACAGTGGATACAGTACAGTACCTCGACATAGAGTATGTTGCAGTGTCCCCTCTTACCTCATGTGCCGGGGAGGGGGGTGGCTGCCATGTATGGGAGCGGCGGAGCTCCGCAGCGTACCTGGCAAGTGAGGCCACCATCTTGTAGTTCGCGCATGAGCACTTGCAGCCGTGCGCATGTGCAGAGAGGCGAGAAGTTGCGGCGGACATTTTAGGTTCGCGCATGCACAGTGGACTTTTGCGCATGTGCAGTCTCCAGAGTTGCGGCGACCATCTTAGGAGAGGCTTCGCAAGGGAATACATGTCCCAGGAGACTGAGGGACATGCAGGTAGAATGTTGGCACAGTTGGGCAGTTACAGGCAGTTACTGGAGTTGCTGGCATTTACTGGCATTTGAAAGAAGGGGAGAACTGTTGAGGTAGTGTCCAGGGAGCAGTGCTCCCCTAGACTAGGACTAGGTTTGTCTCTTAGGTCCCAGCTAGGTCCTAAGTCCACTTCTATATTGTGAAAAACAGAAAGTGAATCCCTGCGCTTCTAATGGGTTAACAATATATGTGAAATAAATATATATACATGATGTGCAAATCTATGAGATAAAGGAGACTTTTAGTTACATCCTTTGATCAAATAATGCCCAAGCCTGCCACCAAATGCCAAGGTAAGTCTCATAGGCAGGTCCCTACACTGACTGCAACTAGTGTTATGTGAAAATGCCCCAACATTGGAGCGAACACCGGGGTTCACTGAAATCAATCCCAGCAATTCCAAAATGGCCACCGAGATCGCAGGGTATCAGAGGAGACCGGCAGAAAGCAGATCGGGAGCTGAGTCTCGTCTCCCCCTGCCTGTGCCCGATATATCCCCAGAGGCAGTACTTTGCAGACACGAGGAGGGACGGAGACACCAACACCACTTTGTGCTCCCTTCCCCCCCCTACACCACGGGGAGAGAGGTACTATGGAATAGCACTGCAGTGAGAGGCCGCAGGTAGCATTGGGGTAAGGAACGGGAGAACCAGCAGTCGAAGCAGGTGTAACTTTCAATTTAAAGGTATTTCATCTTGAACTAAGAAAATGTTTCGCCTGGAGCGCATTTTTTTTTTTTTAAATGTGATAAACGAAAAATATTTATAGCACGGTTCCCCCTCTGGGTATTTCTCCGGCTTCCCCCTTACCTCTGCTGCAGCTAGGGAGAGTGTGGCTGTGCAGTGAGGTTACACCAGACAAGCACATTGCTGGAGCTCAGTTTACCCTGAGCGAGTGCTCAGGGTGTCGCCATATTGATTATGCACGTGCATGAAACATGGTGATGATTGGAAGGTTGAGTCGCGAAAAAGCCCCAAAAAAGCACCGACAGCTCACCAGAATGAGGAACTAAAAACGTTTATTAAAGACTACATAAAAAAGAAAATAGGGACAAACAAAAAACTACTACATAACACCCCTACGCGTTTCAGGCACCTGGTTGTATCCTGTCCTCAGGTTGTCTGGGACCAGACACCTGCTACTACAAAGACTATTAAAGGTGGTACAATCCACGTGGGACCCACCCAACATTGTGACGGAGGCTTTGCGGTTATCTACTCTGGATCCATGGATCCATCTGAAAACATCAGCATGCCCATGTGTGGGACCACCCGGCAGGTACCCTCCTCAACAAAGTGCACCAATTCACCTCTTCAATTTAGTGGAGCAGCGCTGTCTCACACACTTGGTTGGTGGTTGGGTGCCATGGGGCATCTCAGTATATTGGGGCTAAACCCTGCAGGGGTGTGGATGCGGTGTTGGGAAGACACGGTGAGGGGTTGGGGTCTTGCGAGACCTGGTGTTGCGGTAGTGGTATTATTGTTTATGATTGTTTCTATGCATGCAGTAAATTGCTATTGTTTTACTATATCAGTGTGTATTTTTCATATATGGTCCTTCACGGGGCTATCCCACATAGTTAGGATCCCGCGCAGGTGGAGACGCTGTCATCCATCAGATCAGGTACACCCCAGGCTCCAAGCAGCGGAGGTTCTGGTCTCATGAGAGACACAGGTAACGCACCACACACACCGTAGCTGCCATATCTCCCAGGGGGTGGGGGAAAGTGCACTACATATTTAAGGGGTTCCATTATGTTATACAAAATATAAAAGGGTTCCGTGACTAAACTTAATTGGGAAACGCTGCCCCAGAGGGATAAAAGTCCAGAAGGAAAATTATTCAGAAATGCATTTGATTTTCATCCGTATTACCCTAAGACAAAAATACATTTCTACTCGGAGACTTCAATGTAATGGCAGTTATAGTATGGGTCAATCACATATTTTAATCACTCACTCAAAAATAATTACAAATATGTCTAAAGAGGGAATTGTTGATGTATTGAAGGAGAAGTATTTAAATTTTTAATGTTTCTAGGTGAATTACGAGAACTAATAGAGATAAAAGGATTTCCTAAAAGCAGAGCAGTGAAAACTACAAAAGAATCAAATGAATAAACCAGAGAAGTATTATGTGTATTAATTTTTAAGTATAGCAATTTGTGATTATTGGATCTGACTCAACAAAATTAAAATAACAGCTGCCTACTTCTCATTCCAAAGATTTCCAATACTTCATCAAAACTACAGCAATCCTTTTTTTTTACTTTTTACTCTTGATTTTAGTTTTGTTTCCTGCATTACAATGAAATGTTGCCCTCTTTAAATACAGATGCAAACCAAATGTACTTTATGTAATTTGCCAAAACACAAATTAATATTTATAGAAGAATTTGAGATCTATTTATCAGAGAATGTGAATTGCCCAACCAAGGTGTATGTGAGAGAGGCAGAGAGAAATATGGATAATAGGGTCCTTCGTGATTAGGATTAGCTTGTCTCTTGATCTTGTATAGACCAGTGCATTTGGGACATAATTTGACCGAAGGCATCTTGAGGAACACATTTTTTGCGAAGGTCTTGTGTTTGTCAAAGTGCGATTTCAGCCAATTGGGCACCTTGCATAGATTGGACTGAATCTCCTTCCAGAGTTCCTGGAGACTCAAGATTTTTTGAGAAACTGCTAGTACTCATGAATTAGTGGTGGAAGCAGGCAGCGGTAGAGGATGGTACCCAAGGGCAGAAAAAAAATGTGTTTATTGGGAGGATTCGTGACGGAGGGAATTATGGGCGAATACTGCCCAAGGGAGAATGTCAACTCAGTTATCTTGTTGGTGAGAGACAAAGCGCCTGAGAAATTCTCTGAGGCTCAAATGAACCAGCCAATCTTGTCAGATTAAAATCCACAGAAAAAAATGTGCCCATCTCTAGATTTGACACCGTTTGAGTCCTGGTACAACTTCCAATCCATAACCATGATGGTCACCTCTATACTATATTTAGCAATACTCCCTATTTGAGGGGAACCTAAAAAAGATAAATAAAGATTGGCATGGGGAAAAGATCTAAACAACCTTCAAGTTATGAATGACTTGCAGAACATTTGGGAGGCAGCAGCCAAGAATTCTACATGTTATAATAAAATATCTATAAAATGTTATATCGGTAGTATCTCACCCCTGTTAAGCTGAACTCAATCAATCCTGATTTATCTTCTCTATGCTGGCTCAAATGTGGCAACCTTGGCTCCATCCTACACATCTGATGTGAATGTCCCAAGATTAAACCCAAGGACAAATCCTCAGTTTGGAAGAAGATTTACAAAACATACAGGAAGATTTACTCAGTTTTCGTATACACAGAAACCCGCTTTGGTCTTGAGTGATCCAATCTCCAATTCAAACAACCTTGAATCTAAATTTATTACTCACAATTTTAAAGCAACATGTTACTCCATAGCTCATTTTTGGAAGCGTCATAACCCTCCTCCCTTTCAATGTGTCTGTAATACAATTTGGGACATAGCCTACAGTACCTTAATGACTCAACTTATAGGTTTATTAATACTTGGGAACCCTGGCTCACAAACTTCAACAAGCAGATCATGTTTTAAGATGTATGTAAATTCAATGATATCCTAACACACAACCCGGAATACTAAAATCCCAAGAGTTCCCCTACAAAATATATGTACCTCTACAACTGTTATGAATATTTTGTGCCAATTTCAACCTTTCCCCCATATATTATTTTACCCCTACTCCTCATTCTGTAAATTGTGATTTAATGCTCTGATTTTGTAATGATATCCTGATTTGAAAATGCTAAATATAGAGTAACAAAACAAAAGGTGACAAATGTAAGGTAGCAGATTTACCCACTATGGTACATTTATATTTCAACACAGCCATCATCCTACTGTACTCTCACATTTTTTATATTTCTTAAATGTTGCTTTTGCTTGGAAGAAGATTGGCTAAAAAGAACTGATGGTGGTAGCTATAAATAATACTATTGTTATAAACTAATTTACTATTATAGGATTTCACAATTAACTATATAATAAAACAAATACATGTGATGTACTATATAAACAAATATACAAGTATTTATTTGGGATCACCAATGTTTTCATTATGGGCCCATAGTGTCAATGTAAAAATAATTGTGTCTCATTGTTACTTAGAGGGCTACAATTTCAGTAATGTTAAAATAAATTAGCAAACATTGTTTCTTTTTTTTCATATAAATGCAAATAAGTAACATAATAAACAGAGCATAATGATATTAATATTCTGTCCATCATGTGTATTATTTAAAATCAGGAATTTGGAATATTGAATATTTAAAAATGTACCACAGCACTACTCTTCTGTACAGTGTGTAAATAATTTGCACACACAAATACTGAGAAGAAAACTTCTCTAGTTATAAATAGTTTGATAACACCAAAAAATTGCAATCAAAGTACAGGTTAATCAAGTTACAGGAAAATTGTATGTCTCCTGCATCACTGTATTTATTTGCAGTTGAACAAGCTCAGATTCCATGTGGTAAATAAACATTTAACTATTCTGAAATACCCTTGCTTCTTCATGGCTTTCTACATTGCTAATTTCAGCTAGATAACACCCTAACATTACTTAAACGTTTTAATTAAATTCCTGTGAACTTTATACTTTATGATATGGAAGGGAATAATTTATATTATCTTGATATGACAAAATTTTGTTTTCTGGTTGGCTTGAATTGGACATAGTGATTGTGATGAAGTATGACTAAATTCCCCACCTGGCAACAGTGGTTTCCATAGAGATAATACTGTGGGCAGGAAAGTCTGTGACTCATTCTATTTTCTATGCTTGGCTTCATCAGCAGCAAAGAAGAAATAATGTGCGTCTGGCCTAGGATTACCTTTCAGGACTTTCTGCTATCTCTTTCATTGGCAGTCAGGAAAAATGAGCTGACTGCAGTCATCTTATTAAATTCAAATTGGTTTCAAAACATAATGGATGCACTATTTGTTTTTCCACCAACACAACAGATATAACAAAGAAGAAAGGCCTCAATATTGTGTAAATTGCATTAATGTCATGTGGTGAATATAATTACTTTGGTTAGTAATCAATGGCAGGCTTAGTGCGTTTGCAAACAAAAAGCAGCTACTGTAATGCCTTTCATGCCCTTTATCTTTGATTTTTTGACAATGAATAGTGGATTGCTTTAAATATTTAGTTTTCTCTCACACTGGTATGATAAGATTGTATTTATTTACTCAGTTTCATAATTGTTTTATTTTATGCCCCACATATTATCTGTGAAGTAAGGTACTACTGATGCAACGGCCGTTATTCGAACACTTCACGCGTCATGTACTTCGGAATCTCGATTTGAAACCGCGGGATGAATTCCAGCCTTCCCGCACTAAGATGCGAGCGTGCCGAGTGCATAAAAACGAATTTTAGTGTTCTGGCTTTTAAAAACGTGAAATTGACACAGTAGCACAGTAGCACAGTACTGTACACATCACAATTCATCCATTTTATTGCAAACGAAGAAACAGAATCCATGAAATTCAAACACAATATCCGTGATAAGCGCGGTGCCTGGGGCGATTGGCCGCATTCATGCTGCGTGGGGAACAGCAGAGAACTCAAAATCGGTGCCGTGATGTGTTTGAATAACGGCCGCTGCATCAGTATAACATATGTAGTCCCCTTTCCCTATGACAAAGGAAACTATGCGTGCTGATTACCTGTTTGGCTCACAGGAGGCCTAATCCACCTCCACTGGGAGCCTGGGGTGATCTCTTTCATTCTGGTCACAGCGCCTCCTCCTGGGAGGGATCCCAGCACAGTGGTATAACCCCTCAGAGGAACCAATCACATTGAATAATGCACACACAGGTATATATATATAATACAAGAAACAAACAGCGCAACTCCCAACAATTTGTTAATACAGTTTAAATGCAAAACCGCAACTAGCCAATAAAATTAAATAAACGAGAGGTATTAACCCTTGCGATACTGACTAACCCTATAAAATCTGCTGCCACTTAAGTCCACAGCTCCACAATTGCCAATAAAAATGTACAAAAAAGAATGACCTAGGCGCAAATAAAAAAGGGAGAGAAAGAAAAAAAGGGGAAAAAAATATCATAGGGTAGTATGTCAAACAATTCAGATTATAAATTGGTGAGGTATGCATTTACAGTGATTTCGGTAAGTATTAGCCTTTTATCCACTCTGGGATCAGAAACTCAGCTTTTGGGTCTTTTAAAACTCTGCCTGGAACTCTTCGTTCTTCAAGGTAACTGTTAACACAGTAATCCACAGCAGTCGCGGTGCACCTATGTACAGGAATTACGCCTTGCAGACGGATCTCATAGAGAGATTAGGTAGCTTGTCTGTCTCTGCTCATAGAACGCCCACCCGGGCAGTGGTGTATCTGTACACGTGCAGTACCCATGACAACCACTGGTGTCTGTTGCCTTTGAAGAGTTGAGCACACATGTGGGTTGCCTTGACAACTGGGCCTGCTGATGCAGCATCAGTTTGTATACATGCAATCACACTGACAGCTTGCGTTTGATCATGTGACTTGGATTCCGCAATAGAAGTACAGACATGGAGTTGGAACATGATCTAATTAGATTGTATTATGCACAGCTGTTTTGTCACCCGATGATGATGCTTTTTGATGATGTGGAGATGTTTATGTCACTTGGGTGTTGGGGTATATAAGTCACTCACTATCCTGTGTCTGTTGCACCACCCTGAGGAAGATCCCCCTGTGGGATCGAAATGTTGGAGTTATGTGCAGTATTTAATACATTCATTTTCATTCACCTGAGTGCTGTCTCCTTTTTGCTGCTATGCGGTAATGTATACGTATATTATTTATATAGGACATGCACCTATTCATTATTGAATTTCTATTGGAGTGCCAGTGATTTTTTATCACATATTCTATTTATGCACTGTGCACCCATAGTGTGTACAATACGGCTTATCAGCTGCTTTTTCATTATTGGTTATATACCACTACTTTGAGACTCAGGACTGTTAGATATGGAAGAATTTGCTGACGCAGCTGAAATATTTGCTGATCTTTCTGAAACATTAGGCTACACGGATGCAGATGTAGCCAAAATATGCTATACAGAATCAGTTGATGTTATTTTTGGACCGGAGAAACCCTCTGACGTTTATAATGATTTAATACGTTTAAAGAAGAGAGAAGTGGATTTCTACCTTCATGCTGTAACGCTATCTCTTTACCACAAGGAGAAACTCCTTCCCCGTGGTTTTTGGATAACAAACCACCTACGATTGGACGCACGGATCCGGAATTCTGTAAGAAGTGGGTGGCCATTTTAAATAAATGCTCCTTTGACCTGACCCTGCTGGTTATTGAACAGTCCACGAAGGAAATAACGAAAATTAAACAGGACATTGCTGACATCCAGGACAAACATGGACACATTCTGAAATCAGACTCTTCAACTAATTGGACTGATAAATTCCAGACCGCAGTTGACTTACACAGGGCCAACCTTATCAAATACAAACGGGATAAGTTGAAGCAGGTCAAATCTGATTATAAAGAACGCAAAGTGTATAAATGGCTTTTGGGGCTTAGTGACAGCACTCAGGGTAGACCAGGGCAAATGAGATACTATGCCAAATCCAGAAAGGCAGCTTTTGGAGGGTCAAGATACAATACCAGTGACACGGACCTATCTGACACCCAGGACAACACCACTACGGAACCTTTTTTAGCAAAACCACCGAATCTCGGCAAGAAACCTCCGTTACCAGATTCAGACACCGGGGACCAATCCGGAGGGTCGGTTGGAAATCAAAGGTCTCTACCACGAGAGTCGAAGAAGAAAGGGGCAAGGGGAAGAACACAGAATCTGTAATCTTTAATTTATCGGAGTATACCCTCACCCCGGCAGAGGTGGCGGAACTCCATAGAGGGCTCTCTTTTGTTCCCACTAACGCACAACAGCCCTTTGACTGGGAAGTAGACCTATACAGGATGCACCGTCAGCTGAAATTGAAAGACTTTTTCTGCAAGAGAGATGAGTCTGCTACCACTGGCAGAGGATTGAGCGTCTATTCGGATACTAAGAAATTCAGACCCAGAAGTGTATTTGATCCGCAGATTACCAATCATAGCATTTCCACCTTCATGGGACTGGTTGATTCAAATGGTTGAATCGTTAAACCACGAGTTATGAACCATCAGATTAGCTATCACAATCTCACCAAGAGTGAGCGTCTGGCATTAAGATCCCTTAACAACAGAAGGGAAATTATCATCAAGCCTGCGGACACAGGGGGAGGCATTGTAATAATGCCATACTCCCATTACCGCAATGAGATTCTGGGTCAACTCGCCCACCAGGACCATTATAAAAAGCTAACCGCAGATCCCACAGCGATATATAAGCGTGAGGTGGATTCAATTATCACAATGGGACTAAATAATGGCTGGATCTCAGAGGATTTGGCTAAATGCTTGACCACTGACTTTCCGATTATGCCCGTACTCTACACCTTGCCTAAGGTACATAAGTCTCTCATAGCCCCGCCGGGTAGACCAATAATCTCGGCGCGGTCATCACTATGCCACCCATTGTCACAGTTTGTTGATTTTCACCTACAGCCTATGGTCCTACAGATGTCATCATATATTAAAGATACTACAGACTTCATAACTAAACTGTCAGCACTATCATTGGATTTAACAGATGTCTTGCTTGTGACACTTGACGTGTCAAGCTTGTACACTAACATCCCCCACCAGGAGGGGATGGAAGCTGTCAGGAGCCATCTACACTGTACCGGTGGAGGAGATGGTCCTCCATCAGAGTTCTTATGACTCTGAAAGATCTTATATTACATAAGAATTACTTCAGATTCGAACGGATGTACTATCTCCAACTCATGGGAACTGCTATGGGGTCTAATATGGCCCCATCTTATGCGAATATCTATATATACACATATGAGCAGAAACACCTTCTACATGATGCTCCACACCCTGAGTCTATTTTATATTATGCTAGATTCATCGATGATGTGTTCCTCCTGTGGGGTGGGGGCGAACATGATCTGTTGGAATTTATTCATTATGTGAATCTCATACCATCAAACATACGCTTCACGTACCAGTACAGTGCCACTAATATAGTGTTCCTGGATACCGTGGTATATAAGAAAAACAATGTATTGTGTACTAGAATACATACCAAGGACACAGATAAGAATACTCTCTTAGACGCTCAGAGTCATCATCCTCCCCCTCTCAAGAGGAGACTCCCCTTTTCACAAATGCTCCGGGTACTGAGAACTACAAGCGATCCTACGCATGTTGAAGCAGCTTTACAGAAAATGGCAGATCGCTTCAGAGAGAGGGGCTACGATCGGACAGAAATTGATCAAGCATTAGCCAAAGCACGTTTACCGGCAAGGGGTGATCTACTGAAACCTACGGTGACAACCAAGGAAAATGATCGGTTTCACATATTAACAACATATAGTACTGCCTCAAGCCAGATACAATGCAGTATAAAGCAAAACTGTCACATTTTGGCGAACGATAAACGTATCGGAAAACATTTTGAGTCCCCATCCCTTTTTTGCTATTGGCGGGGTCGGAATATGGGGGATTACCTCATAAAGGCGGACCCAGTGGATTAATATGCAGCGAAAACGACCTGGCTCACAAAGGCTCCGGGAGTGCACAAGTGCAGAGGTTGCGTAAATTGCCAGTATTTAATGCTGGGCAACACATTTATGCATCCGCATAAAGGTTGTCCAATTAAAATTGTGGATTTTCTCAATTGGGACTCGAAATTTGTAGTCTACATTATCAAATGCCCCTGTGGGCTTGTTTACGTGAGAAAGACATCGCGTATGCTTAAGGAACGAATAGCAATGCATCGATCCACAATATGCAAGGCCCTTGCTGACCCCACCAATTCTGATGATCTTAAGTTGTTACCAGTGGCAAGGCACTTTAAGCTTAAACAGCACAGCTTGGCCACCTTTCGATGTATGCCCGTTGTACAAGCCCATACTCCAGCCAGGGGTGGAAATAGACACAGGCTTTTGCTCCAGCTTGAGGCGAGGATGATTCACAGACTGGATTCTATGGCCCCCAAAGGCCTGAATGAGGACATGAACTTGTGTTGTTTTTTGTAATTTATTGTAATTATTACTGTTCAACATCAACTGTATGTATACATGGATCAGCATAGTTCAAAATGATTAGTTTAAAATGCATTTATTATACAGTATAATTTATTACAGCTTGCATATTCTTGTCTTTCAGCTTCTTCCATTGATTTTATTTTCCCCTCCCGGTTCTCTTCACTTTACCCTCACTGTGTATTGGGTGTTCTTTATTCCACATTTTTGCAGGTCCGTATACTATATATTTATATAGTCCAACAGACAGCATGTTCCTTTATTTGACCGCACTTTGTGCCTTCAGCAGTACTGGTACACTAGGGGTTAACTAGCAACCTATGTATATCCATACCGCATGTGACGCCGACAGGTGCATTATGGGTTACCCGACTGGGATTACAGCGGGTTCCATCTGCCATAGGATTCTACAGATATATGCATGCCAGTATCTGTTATTCTTAGGTGCTGTTTAGGACTAAATTCATCACTGCTACAGCACATACACATTTGCAGTGGTGTATCTGTACACATGCAGTACACATGACAACCACTGGTGTCTGTTGCCTTTAAAGAGTTGAGCACACATGTGGTTGCCTTGACAACTGGGCCTGCTGATGCAGCATCAGTTTGTATACATGCAATCACACTGACAGCTTGGGTTTGGTCATGTGACTTGGATTCCCCAATAGGAGTACAGACATGGAGTTGGAACATGATCTAATTAGATTGTATTATGCACAGCTGTTTTGTCGCCCGATGATGATGCTTTTTGACGATGTGGAGATGTTTATGTCACTTGGGTGTTGGGGTATATAAGTCACTCACTGTCCTGTGTCTGTTGCACCACCCTGAGGAAGATCCCCCTGTGGGATCGAAACGTTGGAGTTATGTGCTGTATTTAATATATTCATTTTCATTCACCTGAGTGCTGTCTCCTTTTTGCTGCTATGCGGTAATGTATACATATATATATATACTAGCTGAGAGACCCGGGATGTGAACCGTGAATAAGTATGTGTAAATGTTGTATTGTAAACTTGTAATGTCATGTGAATGTTATGTAAGTTTGTAGAAAAGTGTATTTGTAAAACAACAACAGTAGAAAGCACATGTATATGAGTGGGGGTTAATGCTGTGTTGGCGCGGTGAGGAGCAGAGTGCGATGTGGGCTCGGGGTTAATGCTGTGTGTGTTTTGGCCTCGGAGGAGTTGCGTGCAGTGTCCGTTGGCGCGGTGAGGAGCAGAGTGCGATGTGGGCTCGGGGGGAGGGGGGGTTAATGCTGTGTGTGTGTTTTGGCCTCCGGAGGAGTTGCGTGGGGTGTCCGTTGGTGAGGAGCAGAGTGCGATGTGGGCTCGGGGGGGGGGGGTTAATGCTGTGTGTGTGTTTTGGCCTCCGGAGGAGTTGCGTGGGGTGTCCGTTGGTGAGGAGCAGAGTGCGATGTGGGCTCGGGGGGGGGGGGGTAATGCTGTGTGTGTGTTGCGGCCTCGGAAGGAGTTGCGTGCGGTGTTCGTTGGCGCGGTGAGGAGCAGAATGCAATGTGGGCTGGGGGGGGTTAATACTGTGTGTGTGTTGCGGCCTCCGGGGGAGTTGCGTGCGGTGTCCGTTGGCGCGGTGAGGAGCAGACTGCGATGGGCTGGGGGGGGGGGGGGTTAATGCTGTGTGTGTTTGTGTGAGGTGATCGTGCGGTGTTGTGTGAGGTTGTGCAGTGGTAAGAGTGTGTACCTGATTCTGCAGTTCTTTTCCTGGTAGCATGCAGTGAGGGTTTTCTGTGTTGAGAGTTGTGAAGCGTGGTCCCAGAGCAGTGAGGGTTAGGTGCAAATGTAGCTCTCTCAGAGCAGTGAGGGTTAGGTGCAAATGTAGCTCTCTCAGAGCAGTGAGGGTTAAGTGCAAATGTCTCAGAGCAGTGAGGGTTAGGTGCTGCAAAGCTCTCTCAGAGCAGTGAGGGTTAGGTGCTGCAAAGCGTTCCCAAAGCTCAGTGAGGGGTGGGAGTGTGTGGCAGTGGTGTAGCTGAGTGATGTGTGTGATAGTGTGGCAGTGCAGACCAATATGAGGTGTGAGGGGGCGGGCCGCAGCATGGCCTGAGGTGGAGTGACAGGCCAAAGGTGCAATGCGATTGTCCCTAGGGACACAGGAGATGCAGACAGGCATACAGTGCTTTCACAAATATAGTATAAGATATATATATATATAATTTACTAACATACACACGTGGCATAACATTACAGTACAATATCCCCCAACACAATACCCACACAATATTAACCACCGGTGGAGTTCCCCCAAAGTACTGAGGGTGCCCTAGGCACCTAAACATTGGTGTCCAGAAGGCAGTCCCACCCAAAGTGTATGTGGAGTAGCTACCCCCGTGTGAAGTCGTTGGTGCATGTGGTACCTCTCCTGGTCTCAGGACAGACCAGGATATAGGTTTGGAAAAATACCCGGGCGCTATCTCTGTATGGTGTATATAGGATTGTTAATAAACAAAATAGATGAAAAAAAAGAAGGGTATAATACAGCCTTTAGATTTCACGTGTTTCCTTTGTGGTGCCCTTCTGTGACTCGGAACCCCAACAGGATCTATCAAGGACCCTTAGTGGTAATGGAACATCAGCTCATCACCTTGGACAGTTGCAGCCACCATAGAGGAGCCGGAAGGGACGTCATAGCTCTCAATCCGGACGTGGAGAAGGAGACCACCTACCTCCCACCACTGAACGACTCCCTATGGCTTTTAGCACTTTCTTAAGTGCTCTATTGCTTTTAATATAAGCTTTAATCATTTTGTTTTTGTGTATCACTTTTGTTTTGTTTATTTTAAAATAAAGCTTTTGTACGTCCTAGCCACCTATTGCACTCTGTGGTTTACATTCCATTATTGCATGAAGCAACCACATCTATACTGGACATAAGGAAGACAGAAGGACTCAATAATCGGAAAAGGAAGCCAAAGAAACCTATATCTGTGTGCACTCACACTGGCCCGTGTGAGTATTTGAATCTATTCTTATCTCATATCCCCAGACACTACCTACTCCCTCAGCTGCCTCCGCCGGACCCAGTGCGCGCTCCTTTCACGCCAAAGACACTCTCCTACTCCCTGGCTGTGCCCCTAAGGCTCCTGGGACATGTAATGAATGTAGATGCGTAATGCTAAAGACCAGTAACAGAAAAGTAAATATAAAGAATGGATACTTGTAGAATGACCCCCAGGTAATGCTTGATTAAAGACAGGTACTGGGTGTTTGGTCATGGATGGTAAACTCACCACTCGGGGTAAGGCTGTATACACAATAACACCAGAAACCATAAGCATATAAATCACCCTAGATTGTACCAAATGTCCTGAAATACATAATATGGAAACATGTAGCAAGCACAAAACTCACTTTTAGTGCTGCAACGTCCATGTATTCCAAAGTGCCAGGGGTCCAGGTGTGCCTCCGTCCAGTAGGTAGAATGTAGGAAAAGGAAAAAATGGCAGAGAACTACAAAAAGTGTCCAATGTAAAATAAAGAGGAAAGTGCGTTTCCCATGAAAATATTATTTATTGGTCATGAAAGACAAAAAATGGCAACGTGTAGCCCCAGCAACGTTTCACGCTTCCCAGAGCGCTTTATCAAGGCATTGATAAAGCGCTCTGGGAAGCGTGAAACGTTGGTGGGGCTACACTTTGCCCTTTTTTGTGTTTCATGACCAATAAATAATATTTTCATGGGAAACGCACTTTCCTCTTTATTTCACATTGGACACTTTTTGTAGTGCTCTGCCATTTTTTCCTTTTTCTACATCCAGGGACATGTAGTCCATTGCGGAGCTGTCTCCTAAGATGACAGCCACAAAAAACAACTAACTGTGCATGCGCGAACCTCCAAGATGGCCACCACCTGCACCAGAGTGCTCCCCGATTGTGCTGGGCTGCGGCAGCTCTGAACCACCCTGCAGCCATACCCCTCCCTGCATAGGAGGTAAGAGGGGACCCAGCTACACATACAATATACAGCATTATCCGGGTAGAAAGGTACTATAACATACAATGCACAGCATTGTCTGCTTTTTCATCACTTCAGATTTATGCTCAGTGATGATATTTTAACTGAAATAATTGGAATCTCAAATGAGATATAGTAAGGTCAATAGCCATTGAGAACTAACCATTTTCCATTAACATTACTTTTATATTAAACAAACCTAATCGGGCTGTTTGTTTGATGTTTGGAGTATTTGAAACAGAACCTTTTTCAGTTCATGTTTACACACGTAATTGTTTTACGATTCCATATGTTTTTGCTCTTCAAGTGCACTAGTTATTTTTCTTTTAATACTCTGGTCATTGCTCTGAGAGTAGCACAGATGAAAATATATTTCATTCTGCAGGAGATCATTGGGCTGCACTTTGTAAATGAGAACACACTGCATCATTGTTATCTGCAGATGCCACACTCAGAAGAAATCCTCCAGCTGCAAATCAAACAAAACAAAAGCTGTTGATAAGACTCAACTGGGATAACAAAGGGAACACCACAAAGTATTAAACATAAATAAAAAATACTTGCATCAGCAAACCCTATGTGTTGTAGTTGCATTGACCAAAATATGTTAGTTGAGACACATCTAATGGTGAAATGGATTGATAGCTTTCTTCCCAACAGTTATTTCCCCTACTTCTGATAAATCTCAGCCAGTTTGGTAACTAATCTTTTTAGGAAATTTACATTAAATATACCATATTCTTACTAGCTTATTTGGTCAGTTTAGCTTGTCAGGTATTTGCACGGTTAGTAAGATATATTGTACATTTAGCAGGAGATGCACTCATTTCCATTGAGGGGGAACACACCCAATCCAGAGTTAACTGCAAACAGGGATGCGAACAGAAATCTTGGGGCCCAGAACAAATAAAAGAAACAGCGCCCAATTTTCTCCAAAATCCTAGCCACTAGACAATAAGTTCTTGCCGGACCTGATCCACAATGATCAGGTTGGATTTAAACCAAATAGGCAGGTGGCAGACAACACACGACAGGGGATAAATATCATATCACATGCTAAAAAACAATGCCCCCATGATGCTGCTCTCTCTAGACGCAGAAAAAGCATTTGATAGGATTGATTGGATCTATATGAGAGGCATACTTGAGACATTTGGTCTACAGGGTGAGTTCCTTTCAGCAATTCTTTCACTATATACTACACCAACAGCCAAAAGTATGATGTCTGGGAGCGGCATCAGAAATAATAAACATCAAGGGAGGCACAAGACAAGGAGGTCCATTATCTCCCCTATTGTTCACCCTCTCAATGGAGCCTATAGCTGGAAGCATAAGAGCTAACAAAGACATTAAGGGGTTTGAAATAGTGAATTCAGAATACAAACTGTCATTATTCACAGATGATATTCTCCTGACAATATCCAGGCCCCTGATTTCTCTCCCATCCCTAGGCAAGGAATAGGAGATATTCAACTCCTTCTCTGGATATAAAATGAACAATAGAAAATTAGGGGCACTATGGGGCAATATGAACCTCCCACCACACACTGCAAAACTTAAAGCTTTACATTTCAACTATAAGTGGAGAACTCACAGTATCTGATACTGAGGCGTGAACTTATCTCAGTCATGAGACCTTATATAAAGCTAACTATCTGAGCATTACCCAAATGATAATTAAAGACATGCAGCATTGGTTAAAGTTTAAAATCTCGTGTATAGGTGAGATACAATCCATTAAAATGAATGTACTCCCCCGTCTGTTATACTTATTTCAAACGCTCCCTATTCCACTATAGACTAAAGATTTTATAGACCTCCAAAGACAAATAACTAGTTTTATATGATCGGGAAAAGACCCAGAGTAAATAAAAGACCTATGATTCTGCCAACTGTAAAGGGAGGTCTGGTCCAGCCATGTCTCCTATCCTACTATGTGGCAGCGCCATTTAGCCAATTAGTATTCTGGCATGAAGACAAGGCCCTCGGATGCTGGGTCCAGATCGAGTCAGACCTGTTGTTCCCATTACACACACAGGCCATCTTGTGGCTCCCACCTCAGGTTAGAAGGGAAAAAAATGTAATTCTTCCTACCATATCCCAAGATAAACCCCCAGGTTTTATTAAAGAATGGGAGAGAGATTTGGGTGAGGCACTAGAGGAGGAAGATTGGGAAAACATATTTGATTCAGTGTCAAAGAGCTCAATTTGCACCAACATTAAGGAGAATGCCTATAAAGTCCTATACAGATGGCACTACTCCCCCATTAGACGATCTAAGATGTCTCCAGGCACATCTCCATTATGTCCCAAATAATGTGGTAACCAAGGTACTTATGAATTACACGACAGAGAAAAAACCCTACTAGGACACACACGAACTCTACTAATAGTAAAATAAATAAATGTTATTAATATTATAGGATGTAAACATCAACACAGATAAAATGCGCTTGTACAGCATATAGCTCGACTGCTAGTGTATCTATTGGAATCCCACCTCTATCCCTGATAATTGGCAGTGCAGGGATGTGGAAAGTGAGAAACTGGCAACTAATATAAGGATAAGCGACTGTATATACACAGTGTTGCTCCTGTCTGGGCTAGCTGATATTGTTAGCCAAATACAGTAGAATATCAGTCCCTTAATCTACCAGAATAAAGTTGATAGGCTGTGTATATGGGGTTATATCATGAAGTGGGAGGTGTGTCACAAAAAATGGAGAAACTCAGTGGTCATGTAATGACCTGAAGGTCCTACTCATCTAATGATATTAAGGTAAGTAGCATGCACCTACTCTAATCATGATATACACTCTGAACACCCCGCCCCTGCCAGACCAGGGGTTAAGAGTCAGCAAAGCAAAAAGGCAAACAGTCTACAAATACGTGGTATCTAGGGATTCCGTCAATGGAGATTGCCTCTTCCAGATCACCAAAACTAGCTTGCTGCTCATAGGGTGTGGTGTAATGCTAATTAAGACATAAAGATTCACTTATATCTTCCCTATCATAGATATCAAGCAGAATCTGCTGCACAGAATGAGGGAAGGAAAAATAGCCAAAAGGTCAAATTAAATCAGTGACTCTGCTTGCTCAGTAAAATATAGGGGACAAATAATATATATATCTGTTCCCAGTATAAATTTAACTGAGAAGCGCCCCTGTTCCCCACTTAAGGAGTGCTTCTATAAATGATAGTGAGTACATCAGCTGTTAGGACATATATTTTGCTCCTAACATGGGGTCAATATGGCTATTGAATGAGATACCCTCTGACACCTGTGGGGTCTCAGATTGAGATTGTGATGTGAGAAAATATGTCTTTTATATTAACTCCTGTTACTACCATAAAAGTAAGTCACTAAGTATAGTCTATGTAGTTATGTATACGGCTGGTTGGTAACTAAGGATGATCATACATACTGCATCCTGCTGCCGTAATTCCACACAGATATTGACGAACCTATATTGCATAAGCCAGGTGAGTACCCACATAAACACTCTATAGTATAGCTGTCTCAACAAGTGGCTATCAGATATGGCCCACATCTTAGTTAAATAACTAGATGGATCGAGTTACTGCTGTTCATGAGTCTGAAGCAAACACTTCAGTCGCGCTGATGACGTGTCAACCACGTCATTACCTGACGCGGGTTTCATTCACGGAACTGAACTTCTTCGGGGGTAGGAGGTACAATGCAGGTTCCGGCTATTTAAGCTGTGCGGTTGCCTAGGTAACCTAAACCGGTATGCAAATGAAGTGTGCACCGTTGCCGACGGTAACTGCATTTTGTTTGTATGCTTTATTCACACAGGCTTTGCTATATCCTCTATTCAGGAACCTGTTGGTCATGATCTCAGATTGTTTTTCAAAATCTAGTGGGGTGGAACAATTCCTCCTAGCTCTAAGGAATTGTCCCGTCGGAATACATTCCACTAAAGGTCTTGGGTGGTGGCTTGTATAGAGAAGGAGGTTGTTTGTTGTCGTGGGTTTAGTATGAACTGTAGACTGTAAACCCCTTAGATGATCTTTGAAGATTTCTAGGTCCAGAAATACAATCTTTTCACGGTTGATCTCACTGGTCAGCCGTAAGTTGTGATCATTCCTTTTCATGGCTGTAACAAACAAATTGAAGTCATCCTCAGTGCCATTCCACAACACAAGCACATCATCAATGTAACTAGACCATAGGTCTACGTGCTGTGTGTGTATTTGCATCCCTGGGATGAACACTTTTGTCTCCTCTCACCATCCTAAATAAATGTTGGCATAGGTAGGCGCACAGGTACTGCCCATGGCAGTACCTTGAACCTGATGATAAAACATTCCTTTAAAGAGAAACTTCTGGCTTTCAAAAAGTGTGCCACTGCAGCCAATCCTATGGGAATTTGAATGCTTGTACTGTATATAAAGATTCTACATCTAATGAAGCCAAAAAAGTCCCTGCTGAGACTTGTATACCATCAAAATGTTTTAATACATCAGTGGTATCTTTGGTATGTGATGTAAACTCGTCACACTTGAGTTGATAATAAAGAAAGTTTACTTGAGGCAGATCAACTGTTTTCCCTAAATTTAACAGATAATGTCCCCAGTACCCAGGAAGACATTAAAACATATTTCTCCAATTTAGAAAAAAACGTGTAAAAAGGAGATTTGTCTATTCTGGGAAACTACAAGTCTAAACAATTAAGTTAAAAAATAAATTGTGGTTGGTCCACTAATACAGCGTTGTTTATATTGGATACCTCAGATCTTGTACAACTATAGAGCAGTTATGCTACATGGTACCAGCAATACAAACATATGGTCCTGGGGTACAGAGCAGACCTAGTAGGTACACACTGAGTTTTCCCTAACATACGACCCTCCTGTACCAGGGTGCATTTTTGCTATCATTACCCTAGGGAGAAAACACCTGGTCTAGGTCCGTCAATAGCCTTCCTTATTTTAATTGGTTTTAGATGGTTTTTGTGTGTCTGATATGTTGGTTAATGTTACTGAATAAAATATTTTATTATCTATACTGGAGTAGCTATATGGCATATTAGTATTCCACGGATTGAATATTTCCAGCTACAACACCAGTTTAATTACTGGATTAATTGAGTGCAGTCAGGTGTCTTTGGGTTGGACTATATATTGGCAGGAAAAGGGGGAACGTGTCCTATCATAGGGAAAAACGTTGTACCTATATACCTGATAACAACAGTATCATTCATGATCTAGCTCAGCATATTCAAGATGCAAAATCCCAACTCTATGCAGAAGAAGGATGAACTTTCACCACTTGGTTTTCAAATGTATTTTTGTCCTGGGCAATGTGGTTTAAACAATTTATTGTTTTGTGGTTTGGCCATATTGTTCTGTATTATTCTGATATACTGTATCTGTTATTTAGGTTAGGATGTTGTATGTCCACTCATTCCCCACAGTTGGAGTTACCTCAGAAAGAACAACATCGTAACATAGAATGTCAGTTAAAAAGAAAGTATGAGTCCAGGTTATTGGAAGAGATTAAAAAAATTGAACAGATAATGGAAATGCAAGTTTAAATTTTCAGTGACACTTTAATAGTCTCAAATGTTGGAATGTGGAAGTATAATATTTTTGATATTATTAAAATATGAATAATTAAAAGAAAAGCCATGTTTTGTGTTACAAGGGAACAGTGAAGCTGTAGAATAGACATAATGAAATAAGTTTTTTTCCTTCTCTGAACTTTGCCACTGTGAGGAATCGCCATCCTGGCTGCCGTAGACCGTCTCCTCATCTTAGAGACCATTCCGCAACAGACACCCAGGATGCGCCATCTCTTGGCCCTGTTACGTGCGCGCGGATTTAGCGCGGTCTGACTCTCCACCCGCAGGCTCTGACTCCGCACCCTGCCCGACATGTGATGGGTGTGCTCGTCCAGCCTCCCCGCTGGCACGTGTTCTAAGCTCCGCACCCGCTCTGGTGATGGACAGGACTGATGTGGGAGTGATGTGCGTTCCAAACTCCGCCCCTTCTCTGGTGACGGACAGAACCAGCGTGGGAGTGACGTGAGTTCCAGACTCTGCTCCCTGACCTCTGTGACGCGTGCAGGTCGGCGCCCCTGTTCCTGATCAGGCTGCATCATAGGGCACACCTGTGTGCACCAGCAGCCTATAGGATTCCACTTCCTGGTTCCAGCTTGGCTTGCTATTGGAGGTTCACCCTTTATATACTTTCCTGCTGCAGACTCTCATTGCTGAGCATAGTCTAGTGTGACGTCGTGCCTCGCTGCATTCTAGTCCTGTGATCTTGCCTTGCTTTGCCTGGCCTGTTAACCTCCTGTTGCCTGACCCTGCTTATCTCCTTGGACTCCGCATCTCTCTACTCTTGATCCGGCTACGAACGACCACTCTCCTGTCTCCAGTCCTGAGTTTGGCTACGTACTCCAACGATCCGATACTCTCCTATCTTGAACCTGGCTACGTACCCCGATGATCCGCTACTCTCCAATCCTGAACTTGGCTACGCACCCCGACGATCCGCTACTCTCCAGTCCTGAACTTGGCTATTCACCCTGACGATCCGCAACTCTCCTCTCCGGACCTGGCAAGTACCTTTAACTATTCTCACATCTCCAATCCTGACCTGGCTTGCACAACCAATCTACATCCTAGGCGAGCCCGCGTGGCTGTGGGTTGGCGCTACTCAATTCCCTACGGCAGCACCGCGGTCGCACTTCGTTTGTGGTGAGCTACGTGTTACAGTCATTTTATAATAGCCAACTCTGTTCTTATTTTCCTAAGGTGGGCCCCTCAAGTTCTTATCTGTTAATTGTCTCTTTGTAGAGTAAGTCAAGAGATATACAGCTATTAGCCTTGAATGGGGAGATGAGATTGCCAGGCATCATAAGTTTTTCTTTCTGTTTAGTCAGGTAAAATATATAGCAAATGTATTTTCAATAATGACATCATATAAGATATGAAATGAGACGTCAAATGCAAGTCATAAATATAGTGACATATGAAATTATGAATGCCCGCCCCCTTTTAGGGTATAAGTTAGATTGCCTTGGACCATCTCAGTAGTGCCATTTGTGTTAGTCAGATAGCAATGTTTGCAATAAAAGTTCTGTACCAAATAGCTTACCTTAAAAGTGACGTGTGAACTCAATTATTCCATGACAGGTGCAAGTTTCTACACTTAAACATTCATTAAAGATATCCCAACTCTGATTGGCTCTGGTCGACCATTTGACAGAGACTTTGCTTCAGCCAATCAGAGTTGGGATTACGTTCCCACGCTCTGATTGGCTACCGTAACATGTGAGGGCGGCCATCTTTCTTTTCATGTCGTTATCTTAAAGGCAATTGAAGCACAGCCATTCTGATTGGCTGGCGTCATTGCCTTTAAATGACGTCATCAAAAAAAAAAAATTCCTCCCAAATCACATGGTTTTCACGGCCCAATCAGGGCCGTGGGAACCATTTGACGAAAATGTGACGTCATAGGCCTATAAAAGTCTATGTCGTCTCATTTTGAAGCCAGACGCCGAGGAGGGAAGACCTCCCCTCCTAAGAAGAGAACAAGGGCGTGGCGTAAGAAGATGGAAGAAGACGGAAGAAGATGAAGAATACCCCAATTAAGACCCCAAGACTGACGAAAAGGATTACAAATAGAAGAAAGAAGATACAGACGTGGATTGTAATGGTTTTTTATTTTATGGTTACCTTTGGATTTGGTCCGAGAGCTTCCGATTCCCATGGATTTCGGTGAGTGGGCATCTAATGGTAAGTAAACAAAAGAAAAGTTTATTATTTTAACTTTTACAGGTTTTTTTTATTTTTTATTCATGTGTATTTTTTTTTGTTCCATCTAATGCCCCTGAATTGATCTATGTCCCTATGGATATACATACATTCAGGGACACTGAATGGGTGTATTGCATGTGATTTTGGGATGTACTGTAAATGCATTGTTTATTATGCTCTTTTATTGCCCCTGTATGTTATATATATATATCTATATGGATATACATACAGGGATAATAAATGATTGTTTTGCTAATGTTTATGTATCTCATTTATTTCTAATGTTTTTAGCAGCTTTATTTATACATTGGTGTGTAATGTAATTTTAAATTAGTTACATGTTATTTTTAATGGCTTGTTTCTGGTAGTTAGATTTAAATGATGGTGGTTTCTTTCAATTAGAATTATTTTGGCAATGGTTTGGCTTTAGGAATTGAATAGGGAATTGTATAATTGATTTGGATTGTATTGTAATTGGTTTAGGAAATTGATTGATTGATGGTAAATTTATTTATGTTGCTGACTTTCTATTTGATTGTGTGGATGGCATTGGTGGTTAAGGGACTTTGTACATAGTGTATTTTATTTTGAAATTGATTTTGCATAGTGTTACATGAGGCACAGATTAATTGCATCACGTACACACTGAATGCAATTGTGTGACATTTGATATACATTTGTCTAGCTGCTGGTTAAATTGTAAGATGCATTGTGGTGATTTTCAGATTAGAATTTCATGTTTTTATTTACAGTATGCATGTTTTATGTGTTTCATAATGGGCAAATAATCTATTATCCATATCTGGATAATAGTTATTTTGCACATTATTGTACTGT
The DNA here is from genome assembly GCF_040206685.1 of Ascaphus truei. NCBI lineage: Eukaryota > Metazoa > Chordata > Amphibia > Anura > Ascaphidae > Ascaphus > Ascaphus truei. Next base: position 195,531,417 of record NC_134483.1, on the reverse strand, counting down.
ATGTGTTGGGTGTAAAAATGTATGTGTTGGGATTTAAAAATTGGATGTGTACAAATGTATTTTACATACAGGGTTGGTTCCTTTTAGTCTGCAGGGGACCTCTGGAGACCACCTGAGGTCTCCTCGGGCACCAGACTGGAGATGTCCATTCGGGATACCTGGGGGGAAGAACCGGTGGCCCCACGTCTGTTGGGGGCACCGCGGACCCGTAGGGACCACCCGTGGGCCCATAGAACCCCGTGGGAACCACTCAAGGCCCCTCAGACACCTGTGGGTCTGACACGGGGCCCCCCAGACAGCCGCGGGCCTACCCGTGGAGACCCTATTGTGGCCCACGTTGACCCGCGGAGACCACCTGGTGGACCACAGCACCTAGCGGGGACCACCCGTAGGCCTCCAGAATCTGTTTGAAACATGGTGCTGGGCTACTGTGAGGTGTACGGACACCCGTCAGGGCCACCGGGGACTCCCGTGGACCTTGAGTATTAACGCATTATGTAAAATAATAAATCATGTATTTATGGGGGGGCACAGGGGGTTGGTTATGTATTGAATAAATATAATGATGTTTATTGTGCGGCTGTGTATTGTTTTTCTTGTGGGTACTGGGGGTGGGGGAAAGGGGTATTGGCCCCAAGGGTATGTGGGTAGGCCTCCCGCCTTGGTTAGTGGGTGAGGGTGGTTAGGCCTCACGGGATGGGTAGTGGGGGAGGGTATTTAGGCCTCCCGAGTGGTGGGTGAGGGTGGGTTAACCCCTTAATGATGGTAGCGGTTAATGACCGCTAAGGTGATTAAGGGGTTAGGGGACATTACATTGGCTATTTTTATTCTTGTGCATGTTTTGCAGCACCGGAGGGACATGGGCAGGATGAAGATGAGGATGACGACGGCCTTCATCGTGGGTGCCTGGAAAAGGTGTGTAATATGTATTTACTGTAATTTATATGTATTTAAAATGGGCAAATGCATTATTATCCATATGTGGATAATAGTAATTTTGCCCATTACTGTATTGTATGTGTTAGGGGGATGTATTTAGTTATTAATATTGTTTATTATTTTTGGAGGCACAACATTGGTACCGCAGGCCCGCGGGTACCCCCAGACTCCCGCGGGGACCCCCGCACTCCCACAGAGACCCCTGTTTGGTGAGCTGGGGACCCCCGGACCCCTGCGGGGTCACCCAGGGACACCCGCGGGACCCCCAGCCTCCCTCGGGGACCCCTGTGGGGTCAGCCGAGGACATCTGCCGGCCTGTTGTATGGGTGTTGCGCACGCAAAAATATAAACAAAGACATTTTTCAAAGTCCAGCTTTTTTATCACCTGCCTTTAGCTGGCGAGCTTTTTTAAACGCAACTTTCGCGTACGATAACTTTGCGTAGCTTAGTGAATCCCGGAGAAGGGCAGAATTGAATGCAAACAGGTTATCGTATGAGCAAAGTTGGACTTTGAAAAATTTTCAGGAAAAAGTCAGTTTAAGAACGCAAAGTTGAAAAAGGAGAGAAAAAAACGAAGCACTGGTTCCACTGAAAGCTATGAATAAACACAGAGGTGCGTTCCCACAATAAAAGTTTAATGGATCAAAATAGCACAAAAAACAGAACACCTACGCGTTTTGGGCTTGTGGCCCTTTATCACCTTGAACGCACCTCTGGTGGGAACGCACCTCTGTGTTTATTCATAGCTTTCAGTGGAACCAGTGCTTTGTTTTTTTCTCTCCTTTTTCTGCTTATCTACTTGAACGGAGGCACGGTATACCCTAGGAGAAGTGGACCACAAGGCTCCTCAATTGTGTGAGTTATACTCCTAAGTGAGCTTTTTCCTCTCTCCTTTCTCCACAAGTGGCTGCAAGGATTGTTGTTTATTAACCCATGTTATCACCATGATGCTGTTTAAATGCTGGACACCGGCAGGTGTATATTGTCCTTACCTCATTGCCTGTGGGACTTTATTTTCCAGTTACACATCTAATAGGTGTGTGGGTGCATATCAATATCCTAGCCTTATCTGTTGCTTCCTTTGGAGGGGTAATCCGCTTTAAATCCTAGCCCATCATCACTATGTTTTGCTGTGATTTTTGTTATTGAGCACTATGCAACTTTTTTTTTTTCTAAGAACGCAAAGTGCTTGTTTGCGCGGCTTAGTGAATATTGTTTAGCGGAACATCACGTTCTAAGAGCACTTTGCGCTCTTAAAACGACTTATCGGATCTTAGTGCATAGCCCCCAAAAACTTAAATGGATTATGTTAAAATGGATAAGAAGCAAAATATGACACACTGAGTGCTCATTTGCATTTCCTTACCCAGAATCCCTGGCTGCAGAGGAGGCATTGTATGCTGGGTTATTATTAGGAAAGGCAGGCATGTGAATGTTCTCATACCTGTAAGTAGTATTTTAATTTGTGAATTTCTCTTAAATCACCATATTCACTAATTGCTGAGATTATATAAAGAACTTAAACAGAATATTTCTCTCACAGTTTGGTGACATTTTACTGAAAGCTTACCATTTTGGCAACATTTTGATCCCATTGAAGCTTGGAGAAATGTTTTGCAACCAATCAAATCTGGAGGAAAAACGCTAAAAACGCAGCGACTTCATTTTGGATAGTTTTGCACATCTCTAATTTAGATATCAACACATAATAATGACAAAAATGATTTAAACAAGAATTTATAGTTTCTTTGAAGTTTGCCAAGTTTCAGATAAAATAAACATTTACATTTTTAACGAGAGTGCCAGCGGGTAACTTGTATCTTCTTTATGCTGTTTTTCATTTATTGATACACTGTATTGTGTGACACGCATTTGTGTCTTTTTATTCTATATATTTATATTATAATTTTTTGAACCACTCCATACTACAGTATGTGAATTTCTTGCGCTGATGGTTTCCTTTACACATTTATTTTTTCATACAATATATGTAAACCTTATCTTGGTTTTTATATTTATGTCATCTAATGGTTGATGTGCTTCATTCTCGTAAATGTTCCTTATAATATCAATGCATGCTTCTTAAAAATGTGACTTCTTAATGCCTTTAAAGCAGCAGAACATGTGTTCTTTTAAATAGGTGGTAAACGTGGGATCTCTAGAGCTGAACCCCATTCATTTTAGCTCTGAGGACCCCCTGCTTCCTGAGATACTTACCTGGTAGGGGGTGCTCTGGTTTAAATGTCCCGGTCATGTGGGCCAATAGGAATCTGCAAGGTATGAGGTCACTGCTTCCTATTGGCCAGCATAATGCGGAACATTTAAGCCGCCATTTCGATAGACCCACACAACCCATCCGGAGCTGCTATCGGCACCCTCTATAGAGGCAAGTATCTCAGTAAGCAGGGCTCCTCGGAATTGAAATTAACATGGTTCAACTCTGGAAGACCCTCTGCTTCAAACCTATTACACCCCAAAAAAGTAAATCAGGATTGCTGCTTTAAAAACGCTCAGGTTTAGAGAGAATCAAATGTTTTTTGTACGAATGCTGAGTTGAGAAGTAGATTCTTTTAATTACTTCACGAAATCCCTTTTGTACAAGTTGTGTTGTGTCCACTGAAAAATCCCGTTCTCTAGGTTGGGCACATTCTATGGGCCGTACTGCCAGTATCATTGTAAAAATACAGTACAGTATCTTCGTAAAAATCCTATAAGGGATTGAAGTAGACTGATTGATCTATAGTTCTTGATGTGTTCATTGTATCCTTTTGTATGAATGAACATACAGCAAGGCCCCACTTCTCTGCGCCTCGCTTTTCGGCGATCCGCTGTTACGGCGGCACCGAGAAGGGGGCCGCCATGTCACCTCAAAGGCTGTTGCCGCCGGCACGCATGCGCAGAACGTAGCTTGCATGCGCAGAGCGTAGAAACAAGAGGGAAATTGCTGGGTTGCGCATGCGCACAAGGGGGAAATGGCAGGTTGCGCATGCGCACAGCTGAAAATCACGGTTCCGCTTTCCGGCGATTTTCACTCTACGGCGGGCCCTTGGAACGGAACCCACCGTATGCCCGGGGCCCTGCTGTACTATAACTATATCATCAAACTCCATCTGGGTTCCCAGCACTCATAGGTAAAATGAAGAATGATTGTCACTTGTGTATGCCAAAAGAATTTGTACTATGTTATAAAGCAGCGGTGTGCAAACTGGGGGGCACGCACCCCAGGGGGGTGCAAGATTGTTATGGGGGGGCGGTTACACCCACCTTCTTCCCCCAACGCATTTAAATTAATGCCGGGGTATCGCGTGAGGCCTCTGCAACTTCACTTACCTTCTCTTCGGGGACGCGTCGCCATGGCATTGCAACATCAAATGACGCAGCGGGGTTATGTGACTTCACACTGGCATGGCAGCATGGCGTCACGTGACCCCGCAGCATCATTTGATGCGGAGAGAAGGTAAGGGGGGTGGGAGCACAAGCAGGGAGGGAAGCAGGCAGGGGGGCGCAGCAGAGAAAGATTGTGCAACCCTATTATAAAGTCATAATAAAGGACACTGAGAAATGCAAAGTGAATGTACAAAATCATTATGTATACACAGAGAATGTGATACTGGCTTAGTTTCTAGTAATACAGTGCATCATTTTTATTATCGTTTTTTTCTACTTATTCTCCTGACTAATAACTCTCCTTAATCTTACAAATTGACTGTAGGGTAATACTAATTTAGTATGTCTTGGATGAAAACTATGACAATCTGTTGGTTGAATATCTATGTCTGTTTGTAACCAATGTATGCCTTTAAATACCAAGACATCCAAAAAAAATTGATTTGCACTAAAGTAAATTGAATTGTCTTGAATATATTGAATATATTTTGACCGACTGCATATTTTTGGTATGTTTATTCTGTTTGATTTCCATAATGCTTAATATTTTCTATTATGATTGTTTAACTTGCTCTATCTGTTTAATTGTATTTTTCCTTATATACTTTGTGCGTCCTTTTATTAGTTTCTATGCTTAAATAAAATGTGAGAATTTAGATGAGATTTTTCACAATATTTCAATCAGACAGCTACAGTAAGAACTGACAAAGAAACCATTTCATTTAACAGCTGCAATCAGTGTTAACAACTGCAACTGCTTCCAGTTTATCACAATGTAATAATGAAAGCGCATCATGCAAAATACATTCAGCTGCATCTCAGTATATGAAACTTAATTAAAAAGGGATTCTTATTCATATATTATGTATAGCAAAATGTATAAAGTCAATATTTATGAGATAACTTTTGTTTTATTATATATAAAATAAAGATTATCCAATCCATGATTGAAATAAACATTATTTTTTTCTAGGTAAACATAATACATAAATCAAAATTAATTGAAAACATACAGTGTAAAAAAAAAAAAACAATATAAGGGCTAGCTTTTATGCACACTTTTTCTGAGATAACACTGATCCACAAAGGTGTGCTAAGCTTTGGCACACATTTTCTCCCCTTCATAATTAATGGGACTAAAGGCTTGCTGAAGCTTAGCCCCCTTTTGTGGATATATGCCTTAGCAGCACAATTTGACAAAGGAAATAATTTACCAGAGAATATTGGAGCTCTTCAAAAATATATTGAGATTTAATAACCTTCAAATCTTGTCAAATGTGGGGGCCTATTCCATATCCTATCCATATCATAGCCATTTTCGTCTGCTTTAGTGGATATAGAATTAGTCCCATAATATTACCCTGAAGCAATAAAGAGTACTCAGACTTCCCCTAGGTGCAACTGGAGGGCATTACAGTTTTCTCCTAGTACTGTATAATAAGATCTTTCCCTGAAGAGTCATTTCGCCAGTTACTGTGGTCTATTCCTTTGGGCCATCTAGTATATGTGTGTTTTTTTTTTAAGCAATCTGTTACTCGTAACTTATTTATGTTGGTCACAGCACCTGACAAATGTTTTCTGTTTAGCTGTAGATGAGCATGTATCAAATTACTGCCCATTATGGGCCAAAATAGATTTTACTATTATGTGGGCCTCCTGAACCGAGAACGTTAGACACCATTGTTATTAGAATTTGAAGCAGCTGGAAACAAACATACTTGTTGTCGATAATTTTGCAGCTGAGATCTGCTGTAATACAAACCAAAGATTCTGAAGTGATGCACTTTATTTTTTACAGTTTTAATTCTGCCAAAATACAGTGTAATATGAATTTGTTGCTGACTTGATGTAGCTTTGAATGTATACAACTGGTAAGGTAGTTTGGACTCGTGTATGTGTGTGGTCCTTGGGAGAAAAACTCTAAGGGCCTCATGTTATAAACCGCGATAAGCCCCTTATTGCTAGCTTATTGCCAAAAAAGCCTACTGCCATTCAGTAAGCCCCGATAAGCTGGCGATAACAGCAAAAATCATCATTTTTTGCAGAGAAAAAAAAACTGCAAAACGCACGCCAATAAACCACTTATCACCGCTTATCACCAGCTTCTCAAACTCTCTCAATTCTAGTAGCTCCGATCAGTTTATCGAGGCTGGTCGCTGCTCTAGAATGGAGATTTCATCTCCAAATCGTCCCGCCACAAAAGAGAAGCTGCATTTTCCTGCATCGGATTGACTCCGGAGCTGATGTCCTTTAATATCAGCACCGGAGAGCCCGGGCATGAATCAGATGCATGAAAAATACACTTACCGGCAATTTCTTTACCTTAGCGGCTAACCTCTACGGTAATAAAGAGGTTAACCACAAGTTCCATGCTTATTGTGGGTAGCAAGGGTGTTTGAAGGTGGTATTTAGCCCTTGGTGGGTGTTTAGGCCTTGCGGGGGGGGGAGGGGGGTTGCAGGTGGATTCAACCTCTTCATTACCTTAGCGGTTAATACTGCTAAGCTAATAAAGGTGTTAACCCCTCCCGCTACCCACCCCACCCGGTAGGCCTGAACACCCATCCTTGTGGCTACTACCCCCTTCACCTTTCCTAGCTACCAACAATAAACCAAAATACACACAACAGCCCTACTACCTACCTCCTAGGCCACCAATAACCATAACAAAATTTGAAAAACCCCAATACACAAACAAACCACCCCCCCCCCTCTGCCCCCACATAAAACCATTAGTTTTTTTTAAACACAGGATTAATACCCCATGCCGGCGTGTTTCCCCGGGTTGTCCTGGCGGGTGTCTGTGGGCCCCACAGGGCACCCCAGGGATTCCCACGGGTATCAGGGGCCCTTGGGTGGTCCCTGTGAGTTTCTGTGGGCCTCCAGGTGGTCAATGCGGGTGAACAAATAGAAAAAACAAATAAGTGCGCACTAAAATATATACTTAATACAAAGTGTTAATTGTGATGTCAATTTAAATCAAAAAAACACACTCCACCATGTGGAAAAGGTAAATAAATATATACCAATGTAGATGAGCGTCTGCTGCTGTGTAAAGGGTAGCCCAAGACCCTAGAATCTAGTAACAAAAAAAACAAACAAAGCGCACAACACTCATCGTGAAAAATGTAATAAACTATGTTTATATATAAGGTGTTTCAAGGTTATGCGTACATCAAGGTAGATTAATCAAGCATAGAGCCACAGAGTGGCAGTTACCAGCATCTGCAACCAGGAACCACCAGAGCGTCACTCTCCTTTCCACCTACAGGTAGGTGAAATGCCAGATAATTGAGGACTCTGCCACAGTCTCAATGTCCTGTAAATAGCGTCAATACGCTTAGTGGATCCTGGGGAGTGTTTGTCCTTTGCTCTCAAGTAGTACACAGGTTCCTCTGCAGACCTCACTGTGTTTCCCGATCAGTCAGGCAGCGTGACGGCGTGGTCCCGCGGGCCCTTCTGTTACATCAGAGCGCCCACTCTGCTTTGAGTAATAGCGTCTGCCAGTAATGATCCAGACCTCACTTGGCAACCACAGAGGCAGGCAACAGCGCGGCACATGCGCAGAAGAGGAAATCAACTCGGTGTTCAGAAAACCGTTTGACAACAATAAAATACACCTTGGAACATGAATAATAAAAATATATAGGTTGAATGGTACCAATAGTAATGAAATATAGACAGGAGAGAAAAAACCCAGGCCAAATAGTGATAAGTGAAAACAATTGCAAAGTACAGCTCAACCCCGTTATAGCGCGGTCCGGGGGCCACCCGATCCGACTGCGCTAGAACCGGGGTCGCGCTAATTAAAAAAAAAATGGCCGCCGCGCGCCCGATCGGGAGGAAGTAAGGAGGGAAGGAAGGAAGAGGTGGCCGGAAGCCCTACACGTCCCCCAGCAGCGGCCCTCCGAGTCCAGCCGCAACCTGCTCCTTACCTCCCACCACCGGCATCCATCCCCCTCCACCGGCATCCACTTCCTCCCCTCCCGAGGCCCCCACACCTACTGGCCCTCCGCGGCATAATCAGTTTTGGGCCTAGCCCACTCGGCCCTCCGAGTCCCAGCTTGCTCCTCACTCACCCCCCCTACCGGCATCCACAACACCCCCCCCCTCCTGACACCCCCCTCCCGACACCCCACTCCTCCCGACCCCCCCCCCCTCCTCCCGACACCCCCCATCCTCATGATGCCAGCTCCGCTCCGATCTCAGCACCCGACACCAAAGGTAGGGAGGGGGAGTGGGAGGTGTGGTGTGCTGTGCAGTGCAGTGTGCTGTGTGTGCTGTGAGAGTGTGCTGTGAGTGCTGTGTGCTGTGAGAGTGTGCTGTGAGTGCTGTGAGTGCTGTGTGCTGTGAGAGTGTGCTGTGAGTGCTGTGAGAGTGTGCAGTGAGTGCTATGTGCTGTGAGAGTGTGCTGTGAGTGCTGTGAGTGCTGTGTGCTGTGAGAGTGTGCTGTGAGTGCTGTGTGCTGTGAGTGCTGTGAGTGCTGTGTGCTGTAAGTGCTGTGTGCTGTGACAGTGTGCTGTGAGAATGTGCTGTGAGAGTGTGTGCAGTGTGCAGTGAGAGTGAGTGCTGGGAGTGTGTGCAGTGTGCAGTGAGAGTGTGTGCAGTGTGTGCGTGCAGTGTGTGCAGTGAGAGTGTGTGCAGTGAGAGTGTGTGCAGTGAGAGTGTGTGCTGGAAGTGTGGGCATTGGCAGTGGCAGTGGCAGTGGCAGTGGCAGTGGCAGTGGCAGTGTGCAGTGAACAAAAAAAATGTAAAAAAAAAATGTAAACAAAATGTAATTTTTTTTTTAAACAGGAGCCACGTGAAAACCACTTTATATGCGGATTCGCGTTATAACGGGTCGCGCTATAACGGGGTTAAGCTGTATCAGGGAAGAATGAATAGCATATGGATGAAACCAATGAAGATGAATCTGAAATAATAAAAAAGAAGCAAAATATGGGGAAGTATGCTTGTATTCTTCAGAATGTGCAAAAGACAAAAGGCTACTTACAAAGTAGCAGATAAAACAGGCATGTAGGATATCAAGATCCTCTCCTCACTGCTGATCTGTATGGCGGCTAGTTGTTTCTGGCTCCACCTGGAACGCAGAGACTCCACACAGGCTCATATATGTCTGCAGCTGCCTCCAGTGTTGTCCTGTCTGTCCCTCCAATCTCGCAGGATTGCGAGAAGATGTCAGCGCTTTGTTGTATCCATTTAAGGGAGGAATCGGCATACACTGTCCAGCTAATACTAGACCAATATTGCCAGATAGAGCTAAGAACTCAGAGAGTCAGGGAGACCTTAAGGAAATGCTATTCCAGCCTCCACCCTATGCGTATCGTCTTGAAAAAGACTTTTTCTCTCCTGTATATATATATATAAACAAAAAAACTAGGATCAGGCGCATTTTTTCCTTAGTTTTGGTATATATATATATATATACTAGCTGAGAGCCCCGGCGTTGCCCGGGATGTTTGTGGTGTGGGTGTGGCATTTGGGTGGGGAGTGGTCCACGCGGCCCATGTGCGGTGGTAGTGCTGCTGTGGCTGTACTGATGGTGATTGTATTGGTGTGCTGATTTGGGAGGGTTTGGTGCTGATGTGGGGGTGCGGATGTGGGTGTGCCGATGGGGGAGGTGCAAAGGTGGCGATGTGTGGGTGCTGATGGTGTTGATGGGGGCTGGGAATGGTGGGGAGGCGAGAATGCCAGTGTGCTGGGGGGGCATGGGATACCGGTGTGCTGATGTGGTGGTGCTGGGGTGTGTGTGTGTATACATGTTTGTGTGTATACATTGTATGTGTGTGTGTATACATGTGTGTGTGTGTGTATGTGTACGTGTGTGTGTATACACGTGTGTGTGTATACACGTATGTGTGTGTATACACATGTGTGTGTGTATACACGTGTGTGTGTGTATACACGTGTGTGTGTGTGTATACACGTGTGTGTATACACGTGTGTGTGTGTATACACGTGTGTGTGTATACACATGTGTGTGTGTGTATACACGTGTGTGTATACACATGTGTGTGTATACATTGTGTGTATGTATATATTGTGTGTGTGTATACGTGTGTGTATACACATGTGTGTGTATACACGTGTATACATGTTTGTGTGTGTGTATACATGTTTGTGTGTATACATTGTATGTGTGTGTGTGTATAAGTGTGTGTGTGTGTGTGTGTGTGTGTATACATGTGTGTGTGTGTGTGTATACATGTGTATGTGTGTATACATGTGTGTGTGTGTGTATACATGTGTGTGTATATACATGTGTGTGTATATACATGTGTGGGGGGGTGGGGGGGTGGGGGGAAAGGGGGGGAGGTGGTGGGGAGTTGGGAAGGGGGGTGGGGGAGGTGGGAAGGGGGGTGGAGGTGGTGAGGAGGTGGTGGGAGGTTGTAAGGGGGGAGTGAAGGGAAGGTGAAGGGGGGGTGAAGGTGGGGGTGGAGGGGAGGTGAAGGGTGGGGGTGGAGGGGAGGTGAAGGGTGGGGGTGGAGGGGAGGTGAAGGGGGGGGTGGAGGGGAGGTGAAGGGGGGGGTGGAGGGGAGGTGAAGGGGGGGGTGGAGGGGAGGTGAAGGGGGGGTGGAGGGGAGGTGAAGGGGGGGTGGAGGGGAGGTGAAGGGGGGGTGGAGGGAAGGTGAAGGGGGGGTGGAGGGGAGGTGAAGGGGAGGTGAAGGGGGGGGGTGGAGGGGAGGTGAGGGGGGGGGAGTGGAGGGGAGGTGAAGGGGGGGGGTGGAGGGGAGGTGAAGGGGGGGTGGAGGGGAGGTGAAGGGGGGGTGGAGGGGAGGTGAAGGGGCGGTGGAGGGGAGGTGAAGGGGGGGTGGGGGGGTGAAGGGGAGGTGGGGGGTGAAGGGGAGGTGGGGGGTGAAGGGGAGGTGGGGGGTGAAGGGGAGGTGGGGGGGGGTGAAGGGGAGGTGAAGGGGGGTGGAGGTGAAGGGGGGGTGGAGGGGAGGTGAAGGGGGGGTGGAGGGAGGTGGAAGGGAAGGGAAGTGGAGTGAGGGGTGGGTGAGGGGAGGGGAGGTGAGGGGTGGGTGAGGGGAGGTGAGGTGAAGGGGGGTGAGGGGAGGTGAAGGAGGGTGAGGGGAGGTGAAGGCCGCTCCCTCACCCGTCCGGCCGCTCCCTCACCCGTCCGGCCGCTCCCTCACCCGTCCGGCCGCTCCCACGTGGATCTGAGGCGGGAGGCAGCTTGTTGTGGCCGCTCCCCCGCTGTGTCCCGGGCGCTCGCTCGCTCCGCTGACTGTAGCGGCGCCGGGGGGGGGGGGGGGGGTGGAGGGGAGGTGATTTGAAGGGGGGTGAGGGGTGGGTGAAGGCCGCTCACTCACCCGTCCGGCCGCTCCCACGTGGAACTGAGGCGGGAGGCAGCTTGTTGTGGCCGCTCCCCCGCTGTGTCCCGGGCACTCGCTCCTCCGCTCACTGTAGCGGCGCCGGGGGGAGGGGGGGGGTGTGTGTTTGAAAGCGCGGGAGACACGGGGAGAGGAGGACGTGCGCGCGGGTGTGAAGGCTGATTTCGGGGAGGAAGAGGCGGAGGCGGGTATGTGAGCCCCCCCCCCCCCCGGGTTATACAATGCTGCTAATGTACACCCCCCCCCCTACTGTGTGTGTGTGTGTGTGTGTGTCCCTGTGTGTGTGTGTGAGTGAGTGTGTGTGTGTGTGTGTGTGTCCCTGTGTGTGTGTGTGTGTGTGTGTGTGTGTGTGTGTGTGTGTGTGTGTGTGTGTGTGTGTGTGTGTGTGTGTGTGTGTGTGTGTGTGTGTGTGTGTGTGTGTCCCTGTGTGTGTGTTTGTGTCCCTGTGTGTCCTTTGGGCCGTCACTCCGCCTCAGGCCAATGAGAGGTGTGCGGGGGCGGCCCAAGGGACCAATGAGATTTCCCCTAGGGACACCGGACATCCAGCAGGCAGGCAGGCTGGCATGCATGCATGCAGGCAGGCATACAGTGCTTTCACTAATATAGTATAAGATATATATATATATGTATATGTATATATATGTGTATATATATATGTATATGTATATATATGTGTATATATATATATATATACACACAATTGTCGGTTTTGCACCAGTGTCTGAGGAAAATCCACAAGCATCTCGCAAACAGTCTGCAGCATAGTCCATAGACGCTGTAATGGTCCATCGGATTAACACAGTGGGAGTCCCTGCATTTGAATGGGACTTGCATCCCAGTAGGATTCACACAGCAGGAGTCCTATTCAAATGGAGGGACCCATGCTGTGTTAATCCAATTGGCCATTACAGCCTTCTATGAACTATGCTGAGGATTTTCCCTGACATGTTCATGGAATTCCTCAGAATCTAGGCCAAAAGCGACAGTTGCATCTGTATATAGTTACAACTCGGCCACGTTGCAGGATCTTTTCTCTCACATTAAAGTCAGGAAGCATAAGAATCTGTTATCAGGTTATTCTTACAGGCATAAAACAAAGCAATAATAACACAAAATGCATAGCTCCTCTCTGAGCACTAACTACACAGTACCCGTGTTGCCCCTAACTATCCAGGACGGCTACCAAGCATACTGGTTAAACAAAACTCAGGGATGTCTGACTGCACAGGCAGTGCAACAAAGACAGATTAAATCATAGTTACTTTAGGCTGCTGAGTAAAGTCAATCTCCTGTGCCAGGCACATTCTCTGGGCAGCTTGATTTCCTCCTGGCTAACTCCGCAGGTTCTGGAATAGGTAACACTGATAGGGAGCCACTTCCTGCATTTAAAGTCCTGCTCTGGAGCTAATTGTCCACATTCTAGCACATCATACATCTACGGTGTTGTCTGCCTGCCTGTAGAGTAAGAGAGTTAACCCTTCACTCCCTCACAATATATAGACAAATAAAACAAAGCCTGCACCTTTTACTCAAATATAGAAAAAAATAACAATTTATTCCAACAATATAACAAATAAAATGGGTGACGTTTCAGACATTAAAGTAATTTGTCAAGCTCCTACTACAGTGTGATTCCCACTGGCTCTTTGTAGTGGAGGTGAAGGTTATAATTGGCACCAGATTCTTCTCTCTAACACCTACAATGGCTCACATAGAGTCTCATCATCTGTTATTGAGTCCATTTAACTCTGGTGCATGCACACGTCATGTGACCATGGGAATAAAATGCACAGGAGATACTAGCACCCCATAATGGGGCCTATATCTTGGGAAGCAGTGGGTCCCCGGACCTGAAATCAATGCAGTTCTGCCTCGGAGACCCCCTGCTCATCTACACTAGTAATACAATTTATATTAAAAAAAACATTAATTTCGGGTGAGATTTGCGCAGTGAGACGGCTCTCTCTGATCAGCTCTCTCTGCAGCTGAAAGAAATCGCTAGGTAAGGCTTTTTCGGAGAGGCGATCATCACGTCGCTGGCTTCTCGACCATTTTGGGAACTTTGCTATCATAGGTAATCAAGGCTTTCTGAATACCGTGATAGCATCGCTAAAAAAAATGGTGATTTAAATGGCCCGGCAAATTTTTGTTATGAACGCTTATAGGACGGGCCCCTAGATCCCCTTTTAAGAAACAGATTTGTGATGATTAGGCAATATTAATCACAGGATAAAATGAAAAAACAATTCAATCAATTAATGAAGCAATTTTATTAATGATTTTACTTCCCAATTCATTTTACAGATTTCAATTTGAATAAAATAACATACTGTAGCTTAAAAAAGAAATTTCAGTAAATAGAAAAATTGTTTGGGAAACTTCAGAAGTCTTAAGCTGCTTTGATTCATCCATTAGCTTTTCAACAACACGTATAATGTTTCAATCCGCTCATCTCAATCACTGACCTAAAGTATAGAAAATCTAATCAGCCTTTTCTAAAAACTAATCCATCAGCAGCTTGATTCATAAAAATATGTCCCAAATGCAAGTTACATAATATCTGATTCACAAAATATCTAGCATTATGCTACGTAGATTCAAATATATTGTATAATGTGATTGGGAATCAATATTATCTATCTAAAATGTTGTTTGCTCCTATTTTGTGTATTACATAATGTTACTATTATTATAGGTTTATGTGTCAACATATTCCATGGCATGGTACAATGGGGGTACAGAGTTATGTATATTACATTAACAGAATGATATACCAAATTAAGAAAAACAAGGGCAAACAGATACAAAAGGTAATGAGGGCCATGTTCATGAGAACTTACAGTCTAGAAAGAATAAGGGCAATGTTGGAACAAAAGATAAAGTGGCTGCTCCTTGTGGAATGAAGTATAGCTCAGGATAAAGTATGGTTCGGCTTCACAGCTGATCCAATTTAGGTGTGGGGGTGTGGATGTTAGGGGGTGTTAGCGTGGAGTTTGGTCCAGCTGCACAGCAGGTCCTAATAGGGTTGGAGACGAGGGGGGGGTGTGGGAGATGTTAGAGGTATGCCATATAGGATTCATTGACAAGGTGAGTTTTCAGGGAATTATTAAATGTCTGAATTTTGGGAGAGAGTCAGGAATTCCAGCGAGTGGGTGCCACATGGGAAAAGTCTTGTAGGCGGGAGTGAGAGGAGGTAATATGCAGGAGAATAGATGGATGTCATGGGTATCAACATGGGTACATACCTAGAGGGATGACCTTCTAAAAGAAAAACAGAAAAAAAACACTTCAAAAAACATAAGACATGTTAATTAGACATGGGCAAATCCACCCAAATCTATTTCCTGGATTTTCTCGCATTTCCCTCCCAAAATCCATTTCGCGGTTTAAAATCCACAACTGTATTTGATCGTTTTTAATCCATGTGGATTCATCAAAAACCGCCATTGGATACAATCTGTTGACAGATTTGTAGAATCCTATCCACGGATTCAGCAATCCATGGGGGATTCTTAAAAATCTGCCATTGGATTGCTGAATCTGGCGATTGGATTCTACAAATACATCAATAGATAGCAGAATCCGCAGAGTGTATTGATTAAAATATATATATATTTCCACGATTCTAAAACACACCTTTTGTCACATTTTAACATGTCTGAAATCAGGATGCATCATAGAATCCATGTCTTTGAAAAAAAAGAGGCTGCAATAGGGGGCTGCTGGAGGATTTCTATAGCTTTATTCAGCATCAGGGACAGTAAGTCTAGTTACAGTAGATCTCTATATATAATTATTTGTTCAGCAGTTCTTCCCTTAAAGTCAAACACCATGTTTAAATCCATATCTGGTGATACAGTATTTAGATAAATACTTACTTATTTGGAAACCTCATTAGACCTTTGAGACTTGTCTAAACTTTTCACATGTATTCAAATTGTGGGGTAAAACGCTTAACATTTTGCTAAGGAACTTTGGACAGTTTTGCACATCTCAATTAATTACACTGATCTTTTGCCCCATTATAAGGATTTGTGACCCTTTAGTACTTGATGATATGTTTTTTTAGTTTTTCCTCTTTGTATATTCTGTTTTCACCTGGGTTGGTAGAGTTTCCTTTTCCTGAAGCACGTACACAGCACCAACTGCACTGGATTAATCTATGACAGTTTGAGCTATAGCATTCAGTACATTGACATGTGACTTTAAAGACAAAGATATACCTTGTAAGTAAAGGATTGATTCCAAACTCCCTTCTCGAAGGACCTCTCATTTCAGTTTTTTAGGTATCCCAACAGGACCACATGTGGTGCTTAGTCGGTGTATTAATCATAGTGTAGTGTTTTCTTTTTCCCCCCGAAAATTGTAATTAAATCGATGGTGCGTCTTACAATCGATGGTGCGTCTTACAATCAATGTTGCCTTAGAATCGAGGAAATACGGTAATTAAAAATATGCAAAATGCGAATTGCATTTTTTGAGATTGATCCACTGAAATCCGCGGACCAATCGAAATGGTTGATCCACTGCATATTCAAATTGGCTAAAAAAAAATCCCATCTCTAGTATTAAGACATATGTAGCCCTTGCACCCCCCCCCCCCCCAAGTGTGATTGGGGTCTGCTTCTCCTGCTACTCCATATTTGTGGTGGTGTGTACCTGTGTGTCAACAAGAGAGCTGAGTTCTCCGCGGTGTTGTGGGGAGAACAGGACAGGATTTACAGGGTACCTTATTCGTTGTTGCAGCATCTCCAGTCAGCATGGGTCCTTTGGATGGAAGGAGAGTCCATACTGACAGCTTTCTTGGTCCTTAGACAGTGAATCCCACTGGTGATGGTACAATGGTGTTTATTGTAGGTTCTGATCTTACATTATTGCATAGCTTTCCTCTGCATGGTGATGGTGATCCTCCTGAGACCTCCTTGTGAGACCCAGGGTAGCTGGTACTCACTCCACAGGGGGAGGAAAGAGACACACCTACTTTTGTGAGAGTGCCAGTATTTATACCCTTGGGTGTGACTGTAGCTCCACCTCATAACAAGACAGATCTGTATACTGACAGACCATCACATCCAGTATGTGACCCAATCAGTATCCACACCTCAGGCTGACACTCTCTGGCTGTTGCTAGGCCAGCCCTTGGATACATCCAAATGTATCTAAGGCTTCAAAAGCACACAAGGTCTTTCTGAAGGAATTAACCCATCCACTGCCTGCACCTAACAGGACTTACACTGGTACGGCCCAGGAAAATAGGTAGCGGCCGGGAGGCTATGCTACACATAAAATAGGGAGTGAAAAGATGTGGCACACAGTGTAAGAAAACACTGGCATATTCTGCTTAATGATGAAGACCTGAGAGAACCCGAATCCTAACAGTGTAGAAAAGTGCTAAAATTCTAAAGGACATATTGGTACTGTACATAGCCGTTTTTCAAACCCGACTAATCTGACATGGTTACATAAAAACACAAAATGTTTTTAATGCAATAGCAGTAAAGCCAGCAAATTTTTTTAAAACCAGCAAAAACTGATAAGACAGGAAATAAAGAGTTTTGTTATTAAACATCTAATTAACTGTAAGACAGTAGTAATCATCTATCTGGCCACATGTCAATGTGGCATTAATACAGTATGTGAGAAAAACTAGGAGGCAACTCAGAAGACAGATTATAGAGTATAGGGTATGTGGTCTTCATCCGAAACGGCCTTGATAAACCGATCTCACGCCATGCAAGAGAAGTACAAAAGGGAAATACTAAAGTGCAAAATTTCCAGGGAGTATACTGCATTCCACACAATATCAGAAGGGGAGATTTGGATAAAGCCATACTGCAGTGAGCAGAAGATGGATATACAATTTAGGCACCCCTCCCACATGGATTAAATCAAGGTTTCATGTACAGTATATTTCCTTCATTTAAAATAGTGGCTTTAAAATAGTGGCTTTACACACTGCTTTCCATGCAAAAGATAAGAGGAATAATTAAAAAAAAATATATATATATATTGCTCTGCTATCAATAAATCACAAAAAAACACTTAATAATGCAAAAAATAGTATAAATAGTACAGCATATGTTATATCTAAGGATATTAATCTGCCATCTTTATTGCATCCCAATTTGTTTCCTTTTTAAGACCTTTTAAAAGTTTAGTTTCCTTTCACTTATTGACAAAAAAACAGACTCTGACATACTATGTTCAAAAGCATTATTTTTTTTTTGCACAGCATTAATACAACAGGCCCGCGAGGGTCTCCTGTGTGGTCTCCACGGGTGTCCAGGTGTGGTTCTTGCGAGTTTCTGGGGGTTCTCGGGTGGTTCCCGCAGGTGTCCGTGGGTCCTCGGGTGGTTCCCGTGGGTCTCCCCGCTGGCCTGGGGTACCAACACTGTGCCTAAATTAAAAAAAAAAATGTATACATTCAAATAAATACATCCCCCCCCACCCCCAACACATACAGTACAGTAATGGGCAAAATTATTATTATCTAGATATGGATACAAGCTCATTTGCCCATTATAAAATAAAACATTAGCCAGCCAGCATAAATAATGTAAATAAACATCATACCCATATAATATGGGCATACTAAGTCATTATAGCAGTCAATGGTCACCTTAATAAAAAAGCATGAAGGCCGAAAAACACAAAATAATAAAAGATACACAAGCACCTAAACACCCCAATTCTATCAATAAAAACACTAGCCAAATAATTAAATAGATAAATAAAACCACTAACCAACCACTCAATTTAATAAATAAAAGTACAAACCAACAAAACAATTAATTAAGTTTAAACATTAGCCAATAAAACAAATTATTAATTTAAACCACTAGCCAATAAAACAATTAATTAATTTAAACCACTAGCCAATAAATCAATTAATTAATAAAACCACTAGCCAACACATCAATTGAAACCAGTAGCCAACAAAATAAATACTTAATTAAAAACGTTAAACAATCGTAAAATGAGATAAAAACAAGCCATTCAAATTGCAAACAATTTAAGCCAAACAATAAACAGAAAACTAAAAAACAACCACAGAAAAAAAGCATTTGCCAAAAAATGAATTGACCGTCACTGTAGTGATTTGTACCCTAAACGGCCACAGATTAATATTTTATCAGTCAATGGGCAATGAAAAACATAAAAACAAGAAAATACAATCAAAATCCTGTAAAAATAAAATTATAAACATTCAATATTTTTCTTAGCTTTAGACGCGTTGGCCCTCCAAAATCCTAGCGATTCTGCAAGCTCTCGTATCGTGACGTCATCAAAATCAATCCAACGCTATCCACCTTGAAGATCCAGAACAGGTAACAACATTCTTCTTTCTTTTATCTTCTATCACCGTCTTCTTTCTTCATCTGTCATTACTTCTTTCTTTTCTTTAATCTTTTATTTTCATCTGTCAATCCAAATCCCAATGGTAAATCCAGAACAGGATGTTCTCTCGTCATCTTCTTCCTGTTAAATGAGGCGTCCAGGCCTTATATGGGGTTGTGACATCACATTTTCAGGTCAGATGGTACAGCTCCAATCTGATTGAATGTTGTATCATGTGCCCGCCTCCTTTTTTTTTTTTTTTTGTATGTGACATAATCTCCAAGGGAGGTACGTCACATCCTACAAACCACATGGCTATATCACATGGTATTACTGCCAATGGTATTGAAGACAATCCCATTGGTTGCTGTACCATGTGATACAGTAGGTTACATTAGTTAAAAAAGATGTGACATCACTTTAAGGGATGACATCACATCCTATTGTAGAGTGTACCCATATTACACTCACTGTGCTATTTTTCCTGGGAAAGAGTGTGTTTATTAAAAAATGAGATGGGAGGCATTGGCAGTGCATGGTGAAAAGGAGAATTTGGGGCAGACTATGGGACATGAAAAGATTGGTACAGATGTATTGTACAGTCATTTACTGCCTCCATTACCGCAAACCAACAGGGTGAAATATGTGGCAGGCTGCAGCTTACAAAAGCAGTACATGCTGCTGCCCGGGAGGATTAAAGCAGTGTTAATTATTCCGGGAAAGACAGCCTGCAACAGCTGCTCAAGGAGACACCGAGAGATATTTTCTGTCTGTGACTCCTCTGCGCAGCTATTACAGATGCATGGCTGGCCTGGTAGGATTAACTCTGTAGTGGTCCCATTCAGAAGCAAGAACACTGGCCGTGTTACTCATCCCGGGCAGTTTACTGCTTTCTTTGTCATGACTAGAGATGGGCGAATCCACCCAAATCCGTTTCCCAGATTTTCTCGCATTTTCCCCTGAAAATCCATTTTGCTGTGTAATAGCCGCAAACGGATTTGGTACGTTTTAATCCTCGCAGATTAATTGAAAACCACCAATGGATACAACCCATGATGGAGTTTTATCCAATCCACGGATTCTACAAATACATCCAAGGGTTGCGGAATTTGAAGAGTGTATTGGTAATAATAATAAGAAATCCGCAAATCGTGAATCGCCCTTTTTGAGATTGATCCACTGAAATACACAGACCAAAGGAACCGGCCCCCCGTTGCGGATCCAAATTTGCCCCAAAAATTCACCCATCTTTAGTAGCAGCCCTGCCTCACTCTGGTGACACAAACAAATGTGCCCATGGAGGCAGTAGATATTGCTACATCTACATGTGGATAGGGCCAGGATTAGAGGACATGTCACCATAGACTAGGAAGAGAGACTGGGGGGTGGAGCTGCTGGATTTTTTGAAGGACAAGGATGTGTTGTGAGAAGTAGATGGCGTTATGGTTGCAGAATAAGAGGGATGACAGTAACAAATGGGAAATTAGGAATGAGGTTTTAGAGTAGAAAGTGTGGGAGCAAGGGGAAGTGGCAAAAGTGCAAGTGAGAGACCATAGGTAAATAAAAGAGATCCAGTTAACAGTAGTCCAAAAATGAGATTGGGTTGAAATAATTATTTAACATGAATTGTAGTGTTTCTAGTTCGGGGTGTTGGCAGGTGCAGTGTACAAACAGCGGAACAGCAGCAAATGGCATGCAACCTTTGGCTACTCTTCAGCTGCCGCAAGAGGAATTTTTAAAGGTTTCGTTTTCTACCTGTACAATTGCCTATTTATGCCCACCTACAACTTTTTTTTATCCAATGTGCAGATTTTAAGTGAAGTATTTATCTACCATGCTCCCCTGCTTTAAACTCAGTGTCATTTTTTTTTTAAGAGTCAGTAGCCCTTATTCTGCAAGGTGTGGTAAGTGCAGATGATGTGCTATCGCAGGAAAGCCCCATTAAAGTCAATGCGATAGCACGTCATCTGCGCTTATCACACCGTACAGAATAAGGGCTAGTGTCTTTACTCACTGAGACACTGCTCCTCTTATGTTAACAAATGTATCACATTTCCTCAGTACTCCAATTACACTCACATCAAAAGTGCAATCTTATTCTTCCCTCTGAAATGGATAGAGTTGAAGCAGGATACCATGCTACTGTATGCACTATTCTCAGCTTTACAATATTTATCAATCATTGACTAATGTCCTTCAAAATGCTAGCAATGGCAAAAATGAAGCCCTCAAAGTATTCTTCTCTTCCAATGGTATCAATTATCCGATAATGTGATTACTTCTCTGAGACGTTCCCCCTGTGATGCCCATCTCTCTTTGTACTGTATGGTTTCATTTTGCAGAGATCAGCATGGAATTTTAATTTATCTTCCATAAAATAAAGCTGTTGTTTCCTTTAAAAACTGTAATAGGAATCATACCCACGTCGTGATCAAGTGCTTATGGCATTTTATGCTTAAGGAAAATGGAAAATAAATAAAAAAATTATGTAAAATATTCACGAAAGTGCTTACATTTTCTTTGCATTTTTCATTTTTAGGGGCTGCTGCTATAAGGAAATTAAGCAATTTACAAGATCTCAGATACATTGTAAAACTGCCTTATTGGGTTTCAAAGAATTATCACTTTTGGTAACTGCTCCAAACATCATTCCTATTAGACTAGCAATTTAGTTACACAGAAAATTTTATATCTGTATAGCCTGGGTCACCCCTGGTCCCACGTCTGCCCCCTACCTCTGACTGCAGGTGCGTCTGGCAGCACTGGCTGGGGGGGAGTGTAGTGAGGTTGCTGCATGCGACTCGATCGCCGGAGGTTACCAGTGGCTCCCCTTGCAGGGCGCCACCATCTTGTTCACAATTGCACATGCGCAAGATGCCAGGCATGCGCAGTATAGGAGCCAAGGCAGCCATTTGGAAGAATAGATCCGCAAGGGACTACAGCTCCCAGGATGTACTAGGACGACGTTCCATATGAGCTGCAGCAGGCAATTGCGCGGCCAGATTCTCCTGTCTGGAGAATGATTCATTTTGCACACAGAGGAGCAAGTCAGTCGGAGCTGGGGCGAGGAAGGGGTAGGGTGTGCATGTGCAGGGTGTCCATGACCCCTGCACTAGGCCAGAGACCTCTTTGGCTCCAGCTAGGCCCCAACTCCCATATAGATTGTGGCTGCACTAGGGACTGTCCCGTAGGTAGGGACATTGCCTGCTTAGCACACCAGTTCAGGGACACAGCCAGGACGCGGCTGCGGACTGGTGATCCCATGGTCTTGGACCAGACCACCATACTAAGAGACTATCTTCAAAGGTGATACACTACTCATGGGAAGTCACCCAACGTGGAGGCAGACATCGTTGCTGACCACCGCCGTTGCTGGATCCTATCCTTCAGTGTGCCATTACCGGGTGTCAGAGCACCCGGCAGGTACTACAAGTGCACCAACTATAAACACGTTAGTGGGGGCAGCGCTGTCTCATACATTTGTGCGGGTTACTACTCGTGGACACCAGGGTGGTTGGGTGCCCGAGGGCCCCCTCAGGACTTTGTGGGACTGTATCGCCAGTATGTGGACACTGGGTTGGTTGTTACTGGAGGGCACGGTCGTGCGTGATGTGTGTGTGGAGCTGTATATATATATATATGTTCAGTATTTTTTCGCATGCAGTAAAACTGTTATATGTACCAGTGTGTGATTTATTGCATGGGGTTCCTGTAACGTAGTTATCCCAGATAGTAGGATCCCGTACAGTTGGAGGCGCTACCGATTACCTAATCAGATACACCCCAGGCTCCCAGCAGAGGAGGCTCAAGCCTCCTGTGAGCCGCAGGTAAAGCAGCACATACACTGTAGCTGCCATATCTCCAAGGGGGTGGGGGAAAGTGTGCTACATATGGTATATGACAGTAAAGTCATTTGTCTTCCTTGCCTGGTTAAGTGTAAATATGGGAAACTGTTCTAATCCCTTTCCCAAATTTTCCGAGATTTTTTTAAAATCATATCTGACCCCCCCTGCAAAATCCACCTACAAATTGGTAAAAAAAAATTGAGAGCGGATTAATCCTAAATGGTCATTTGATACAATCCAGGCAGATTTTTAAGAATCGGCACTCAAATTCCATATTGAATCCAAAATTCACGCAGCGCATTAATAATCTGTGATCATTGTCAAAAACCTGCAGTCGGACTCTGTCTTTCTCTCTCTCTCCTCGGATTGAATCCATGTGTGGATTGTTAATCTGGCAGTGATTAAAAAAAATCCACTTCGGATTAAAATCCGCAGAAAAAAATTGTCCAACTCTACTTAGGAGTGCACCATTAATTAACTGATACACAAAATACACTATAGGAAGTATTGCAAAGACTTCCAAAAATTGGAACATCCAGTTAGCTCTTCTATGCAAAATGTACAGAAATGTTAAAGTTACTTGCATAGAAATGAAAGAATCTGTGCTACTGTACTTGATTTGGAACTTATGTAGCCATGTGTAAAAATGGTGTACATATCTTTCTCATGCTGGCAGTAAGCCTGGTAAGTATGCAGGGTTGCCAGTAACGATCATGGAGGTTTGCCCTCAAACCCTGGTGAAGTGTCATGTAACAAAGGAAGTGACAACATGCTTTGTGTCCACTGTTAGTGACACAAAGAGTGGGTCTTTTCTGGAGTCTATATAAGACACAACACTGCCAAAAGTGAGTGGGTTTTTAGTTGTTAACAAGGAGAGTTCAAGGTGAAGTGGCTGCAGCAGTTCAAGTCTGTCTGTCAGATACTTCAGTGCAAGCTGATTACACACTGTGACCAGGGACCTGGCACAGCTGGTGGATCTCCCTTAGGGGAGAGGTGGAAGCAACTCTATTAAAAGAGGAGGAACCTTCTGAATGGAGTACCGCATGAAAATGCTGGGCTAAGTGATGACCGCGATAAGGGGCAGTCTGTCTATGAGATTACATTAAAGATGCCCTGGTTCAAAAGATCCCTCCTGTGTGAGTGTGGAGTTATTCCCCAGAAGGATGCACCAAGAAGGAGTTCCCCAGCAGATACTTCCCCCTGCTGCTGCAGAGATCCTGATGGGGTGGAGGCGCTGCATCGAATGTGAGTAGGACTCAGAACACTACCTCAGACGTCTGTCATGGTGATACTTCCCCAATACAAACCCAGCGGGAGACTCAAGAGTCCTGTTGCCAGCAGGTGCACCACACATACACATCCATGTAATTGGGGGATTTTCTTACATATGGGTCAGGATTAGGAGGGCCCAGGGAAAACACCGTTACACTTATAAAGCTTTACAAATAATAAAGTGATGCTTTAAATGAACAATATTTTAGGTACCATACTCAGCCAATTATTTGCACATTTTCCTTTCTTTCCTTTCGGTCATGATGAACTCTAAAACTAGCATGATTGTTTTGGGTGTAATTAAAATGTGCTGTGTTTCCTAGCTTGTTGTGGAGAATGCTATATTTTCTTTCTGATTAAATTGTGTTCTCAAAAACAATTTGTGTTTTCTTATTAAATTGTGTTCTCAAGACTTAGTAATAAGATAGAATAGTGATGCTCAATCTCGGTCCTCTAGAGCAGCGGTGAACAAACTGGATGCGTCAGATTTGTTTTGGGGGGGCGCGGGTGGTTGCAGAGGTCCCGCAGTCTTCCCCAAGGCATTTAAATTAAATGCCGGGGGACCGCACAAGGCCTCTGAAACCTCTACTTACTGGAATTCAGCCGGCTTCAGGATGCTTGACCACGGCAACGCGGCGTCAAATGACACTGCGGGGTAATGTGACATCACGGTTGCGTTGGTAACGTGATATCAAATGACTCCGAAGGTCATGTGACGTGATGTCACACGACCCCGCGGTGTCATTTGTTGCTGTTCGAGGTAAGGAGGGGGGCGCATATGGAGAAGAGCAAGCAGGGGGGGGGGCAGCAAAAAGAGTTTGCGCGCCCCTGCTCTAGAGCCCCAAAAAGGCCAGGTTTTAAGGATATCCCTGCTTTAGCTTAATCAAAATGACTGAGTTACTGATTGAACCACTTGTGCTGAAGCAGGGATATCCTTAGAACCTGACCTGTTGGTAGCCCTTGACTGAGTTTGAGCACCACAAAGGTAGAGGTTAAGGCTGCCGTCCCAGTAATGTCTGTGACAGGCGCGCCCGGCGGGGGGGGGGGGGGCGGCGCGTGTCACAGCGCTAACCGCGATCTGCGGTCTGACAGGGAGAGGGGAGCTTGCGACGGGAGGGGGCGTGGTCGGGGATTTGCGGGGCGTGGTCATTACTTCACGTGGCTGGTTCGCCCTCATTGGGTGAACCGCCGGTGGGGGTGTGGCCACGCCTCCGTCGCTAGGAGAAAACTCAATTTTATTGAGTTGTGAAAAATCCTGCTGCACGGCGCGGATGCACCTTCTGCGTGACGGTGCGTAGTGGGCCCAGCCCCATTGAGGGGCGGTGCTTACACGCACAGTGCACACCGCGCCGTGCGCACAGGGTGTACTGGGACCGCAGCCTAAGGTGTTCTGGCAAATGTAGCAATATGTTCATATAGTTGCAAAGCTAAAAAATACTCAGGTTTCTTCTAGCTTTCACTTTGTCTACCATATAATTTAAGAAATGCTAACTTAATTCTAGATATTAAAATAAAAAATAACCATTTATCTTTCTCCATACAGTACCTCAATCTGATGCTGAGGTCATATCTTTTGAAAAATGTTGTTCGGTATGGTAATACATTTTTAATACATATATACAGTGGTGTGAAAAAGAAAGTACGCCCTCTTTGAATTCTATGGTTTTACATATCAGGGCATAATAACAATCATCTATCTGTTCCTTAGCAGGTTTTAAAAATAAGTAAATATAACCTCAGATGAACAAGAACACATGACATATTACACCGTGTCATGATTTATTTAACAAAAATAAAGCCAAAATGGAGAAGCCATGTATGAAAAACAAAGTATAACTTATGATTCAATAGCTTGTTGAACCACCTTTAGCAGCAATAACTTGAAGTAATCATTTTCTGTATGACTTTATCAGTCTCTCACATCGTTGTGGAGGAATTTTGGCCCACTCTTCTCTACAACGTTGCTTCAGTTCATTGAGGTTTGTGGGCATTTGTTTATGCACAGCTCTCTTAAGGTCCAGCCACAGCATTTCAATTGGGTTGAGGTCTGGACTTTGACTGGGCCATTGCAACACCTTGATTCTTTTATTTTTCAGTCATTCTGTTGTAGATTTGCTGGTGTGCTTGTGATCATTGTCCTGTTGCATGACCCAATTTCGGCCAATCTTTAGCTGTCGGACAGATGGCCTCACATTTGACTCTAGAATACTTTGGTATACAGAGGAGTTCATGGTTGACTCAATGACTGTAAGGTTCCCAGGTCCTGTGGCTGCAAAACAAGCCCAAATCATCACCCCTCCACCACCGTGCTTGATAGTTGGTATGTGGTGTTTCTGCTGATATGCTGTGTTTGGTTTTCGCCAAACGTGGCGCTGTGCATTATGGCCAAACATCTCCACTTTGGTTTCGTCTGTCCAAAGGACAATGTTCCAGAAGTCTTGTGGTTTGTTCAGATGCCACTTTGCAAACCTAAGCCGTGCTGCCGTGTTCTTTTTAGAGTGAATAGGCTTTGTCCTGGCAACCCTTCCAAACAAACCATACTTGTTCAGTCTTTTTCTAATTGTACTGTCATGAACATTAACATTTAACATGCTAACTGAGGCCTGTAGAGTCTGAGATGTAACTCTTGTTTTTTTTGCAATTTCTCTGAGCATTGCACGGTCTGACCTTGGGGTGAATTTGCTGGGACGTCCACTCCTGGGAAGATTGGCAACTGTCTTGAATGTTTTCCACTTTTGAATAATCTTTCTCACTGTAGAATGATGGACTTTAAATTGTTTGGAATTGGTCCTAAAACCCTTCCCAGATTGATGGGCAACAACAATTGCTTCTCTAAGATCATTGCTGATGTCTTTCCTCCTTGGCATCGTGTTAACACACACCTGAATGTTCTAGACCAGCAAACTGCTAAAACTTCGGCTTTTATAGAGGTGGTCACACTTGCTGATGATCAATTAATCAAGGGCATTTGATTAGCAGCACCTGTCTGCTACTGCTGCGGCACAGTTTATTCGAGCATTTGCCCGTTCTGTGCCGCAGCAGTAGCCTGGCGCGCGCCCGAGTGTGACGGGCGCGCGCCGAAGCAGCGGAAGAGCGCCCTCCGATCGGGGCGCTCTCCCTACCGCTGCCGGGTCCGCCGGGTCCCCCGGAACGCCCTGCCGCTGTCCCGCGATCGCGGGACACCAGGGCTCCCTCGGGGAGCCCCTGGACACGCGTGCAGGGGGTGCACGCTCCCGATGACGCGTGACCGCGCGTCTATGACGCGCGGCACGCCGAGGGGCGGCCACTAGCAAGCCGGGAGATTTCCCGGCTTGCGGTACCGACCACACTTCAATAAAGTGTGTCGGTAGTGTACTTAGCATCTTAATTCCTATGGAAGCAGTAAGATAATACTTCGTTTTTCACACTGCACACCAGTAGAAGTAAAAAAAAAAACCCCAATGCTATATTAGAATAGAGTACAAAATAGTACACTATAGACAAATGTTGGAGCCGCAAGGCAAATAAATTTAGACAAAAGAGAAAAATATTAGAAACAAACAGACTTGCAACATACCCTTGCTGTGCAGACCGGTATAATGTTACCACCCACAATGTGATCCTGTTACTGCCGATCCTGTTACTGCCGACAGATTTCCTTGGGTCCAGGACTAGAGTTTCGCCTTCCCTCCCTCACCCCCATGACAGTGCTGCTCCCCGTGTCAGTAACCTTGCAAGCCCTCCCCTTACACATCTGTATTTCATTCCCCCCTCTGTCTCTCACTCTTCCCTCCTCTTTCTCACTCACACTCCCCCTCCCTCTCTTACACCTTTTCTCTCTCCCCTCTGCTATCACTCAATTAACCTCTCTCACTCAATCCCGCTCCCTTAATCCCACCTCCTCACACTAATTCCCCCCCCCCCCTCCCTCCCATGGCCACACACAATTCCTCCCAATACCCATACAATTTCTCCTCTCAAACTGTCAATATGTCCACAACCACCCCTCAATAAATGCGTAATACCCTTCCCAAAACAAACTACCCCCCCAAAAAACAGACACCACTGCACCCCCTCAGATATATACACCACTACGCCCCATAGATACAGACACACTAGACACACCTCCAGATGCAAACATCCCCCAGATGCAAACACCTCTACCCCCCAGATACAATTACCACTACCCCCCAGATACAATAATTATCACTACCCCAGATACAATTAACACACCGCCAGATATAATTTCCACCAGCCCCCCAAACACAATTACCATACCCCCAAATAAAATACTCCCCCCATGAATACAATACTCCCCACTACAAATACAAAAAACCCCACCCCGACCACACATACAATTACCCCCCCCCCCCCCATACAAAATACCATTTACCTCTAGTTGCTACTGCCTGGCCCCAGCTCTCCCCAGCTGTTGCTGCCTCTTTCCACAATGGGTCTGCCTCTTTCTCCCGCATGACTTCCAGATGCACCCAGCTTCTGGCGTGCAAGAGAGAAAGATCGAGCATGGGAAGAGGCAGATAGCAACTGGGGAGAGCCGGGGTCCCGGTGGTTGTAACCAGAGGCCAGATAGCTGGGCCCGGCCTCTGGTTACCATCGTCAGGCCCCGGTTCTTGGCTCTCCCCAGAGGCTTGGTGTCTGGATGCAGATGTTGGGCCTGGCTTCTGTCCGGGCCCAACTTCCGGCAATGACAAGCTGGGCCTCCACTCAAACACAGGCCCAGGACACTTGTCCTAGCTCTCCCCCCTCCCGTCGGCGGCCCTGCTATCAAGCACGGGAAGCAAATACCAACAAAGACACCGTACTTCTCTTCTTGACGTCATCACGCAGGCAGCGCCGTCTGCCCCTATGACGCCAGTGACTCATCTTACGATGAGAACAACAGGATACCTCCCACACCATCCACACACTCAATACAACTGGAACACTGTGCCCCAAGCTCCAACGTCTCCATGGCAACCAAATCCTGACAGCGGAAACTACAAACCCCTCCCTAGCATAGGAAAGGATTATTTAAACATTCAACTAAAGACTACTTTTATTTATGGTCGCACGATTTTAAATGCTTCCTCACAGCATTTTATTTAAAAAGGCTGAAACATTTATAACACAATATTTTGGGTGTACTGTAATTGCACCCTTTTTTATATGCTTGTTGTTAAAGCAAAGTTAGAGCAACTGGACTAGAGATGTGCAAACTTTTTGCTGAAATTTGTAAATCTGCCTGTTTTTATTTTAATAAATATTTCTAAAAAAAACCATCAAGATTTGCAAAAAAAAATGTTTTGCCAAACATTAAGAGTCAAAGAGCATGGTCACGGGGCCCTTCAAATACTGCCATTTACTGCAAGGTTTCCTAAATTCGAGCAAAAACTGACAACTTGCATTGGTATATTGATGGCAGTGGGATTGTAATACCAGAGCAGAACAATTTCTCTGCTGTGATCACAGGACTAGATTTGTGCAAGCCACAAAATACAGGTGGTTTCATTTGCTTATTTGTTTATTTTCCCTGAGTTTACATAGTGTAAGGCTCGTACAGTCCTTTCTATAAAACCCACAATAACTATAAATAATGCAGTGAGCAGTAAAACATCTGAAACGTGTGTATGTACTGTATGTATAATTTTATTTATATTGTGCCAACAATGTACACAGCCCTTTACAAAATTACAATACATGGTAAATACATTACAAACAATGGGAATACGTGCAACAGGTAAATGACAACACAATGCGTGTTTATTATTATCTGTTATATGTTGTAGCAATGCAATGCTGCTTCAAGTAGGGCAGAGAGACACCGAATAGCTATCAAGACATTTTAGAATTGTATAGATCCTGTTCTGTCTGTCACATTGCTGAGTCATCTTATTAAGCAGCATCTCAAAAGAGCCAGAGAGGATACTAAGGCCTGGGACATAGTGCCTCTCAAACGTGTTGACGCACGCTGAGCCTCAGGGAAAGCGGTGCTTTCCCTGGCCTTACGCAGCGTGCCATCAGGGGGCGGGCCGGGGGCGGGCTGGGGGCGGGCCGGGGGCGGGCCAGGGACGTCACGGAGCTGGTTCGCCCTCATTAGGCTAACCGCTCACGTGACCGGCCCTGCGCTCCGGCAAGCGGGGAAATTTCAAAATGCCGTCAGACACAGCTCTCATTGCTGCTGCAGGGGCTCAGTGCCGAGCAGCAGCACGGCTCAGCACAGGTCAGCGCATAAGCGCTGACCATGTCCCAGGCCTAAGGGTTGGGGAGGGATTGATCCTTAAAAATCCATGCAACTGATTCTTGAAGGTCCAACAGCAAAATATTTGGCAAGGAATATCCAGATGTACAGTATTGTTAGAAATGTAGGCTGAGGTCAAAACCAGTAGATCAGGGGACAAACCATAGGAGGGTTAAGCAGAGATGATATCAAGAATCAGGCAGAGTTCAGTAGTATAGGAAATCAAAAGTTAGTCAAGTTTTTAGGCAGAACTAAAGAGCTGACCGCATCAATATGGACATTGCTTTACAAGCAAGTCATTGTGGCTGTGTTTACTGTGCATAGGGAAGCCATGTGTGTGTGCCAGGAAACAAACTAACTATTGAAGGCCACTAATCCGTGAGAAGGCCAGAAAGAGACTCTCTGGACCCATAGATTTATTTTAAAAATGCACTAATATATTCTGTATGTTTCCATCAGTAATAAAAGGAAAAGAATGTGGGAGAATATGTGACGTTTAGTACCAATATCATTGTACAGTTTTTGACTGATTTTTTTAGCAATCTGAATAAATAATTACACACACCAAATAATACTACAGGTAGAGCTTGGGCAAAGCTATCATTGTATCACAGATTTGTCAACCTTGGTAATGTATGTTAGTACAACAGATTATTAGATTTACATGATTTTAGGTTTAGCAGCCTAGTGTGAAGGCAACATATTCGTATTGCTTTAGGGATGATCTAAATTCATAAACATGGTTATAAAATATTAGTAGCTGGATTTTCTATCCAGTGGTCTGGACCATGTCAGAAGACAGGATATTTCAAACAATCCAGCAGGAGCATGTATGGGATAAGAAGAAAGAGAGAATACACAAATTTAAGTGCAGATGTATAGGATGCAAACAGTTTGGCTTATGCTGTAATCTTGGCTCGAGTGTTCAGCCTACTCACAAGATTCAGATGTATATAAAGCAGTTTGCAATTAGGGCTGCAACCCGTATGGAATGGATGCAGTCTGGATCTCCCTCAGGGACACACTCAGCAATATGCGGTTATGTATAGGAGAGACAAGAGAACACTACATAGTGCGATCGGTGTGATATTCAAATTTATGTAAAATAGATATAAAAGTGCGCATATTAAAAACAAGCATTTATCACATAATTTGTGAAAAAACAGAGGGTCACCGTGCTCTCACCGCCTCCCCTGGGTCTTCTGAGCCTCCTCTCCGTGTAGTCTGCTGTCAGGGCCTGTCTCGTTGCGCCCGTCCCGGCGTGTGACGTCACGGCTTCTCGGCTTGAGTACTACGGATCCCCTTCTAGTCCAAAATCATACCACTCTACGCGTTTCGCCCAGTCTGCATAGACTGCATTCGGCTTCGTCAGGAGTGTGTTAGCTTAGGTAAATGGACCTCTTATATATCTTCAACAATTAATTAAACAATTTAAAATGATTAAATCAGTTCTAATGGCACAGGTGTTTTTCTTATATCAAAATAGGTTACAAACTTAGATGTTAAGTATATATACGTGTCACAGAAATTCCAATGACCGTAGTGTCAACACACACAGTACTTTACACAATATATATGATATGAACCGTCATTTAGAAGTAGTATTAAATCTTTTATTATTATTAAGCTAACACACTCCTGACGAAGCCGAATGTAGTCTATGCAGACTGGGCGAAAAGCGTAGAGTGGTATGATTTTGGGCTAGAAGGGGATCCGTAGTACTCAAGCCGAGAAGCCGTGACGTCACACGCCGGGACGGGCGCAACGAGACAGGCCCTGACAGCAGACTACATGGAGAGGAGGCTCAGAAGACCCAGGGGAGGCGGTTTTTTCACAAATGATGTGATAAATGCTTGTTTTTAATATGCACATTGTAAGTGCGCACTTTTATATCTTTTTTACATAAATTTGAATATCAGACCGATCGCACTATGTAGTGTTCTCTTGTCTCTCCTATACATAACCGCATATTGCTGAGTGTGTCCCTGAGGGAGATCCAGACTGCATCCATTCCATACGGGTAGCAGCCTTAATTGCAAACTGCTTTATATACATCTGAATCTTGTGAGTAGGCTGAACACTCGAGCCAAGATTACAGCATAAGCCAAACTGTTTGCATCCTATACATCTGCACTTAAATTTGTGTATTCTCTCTTTCTTCTTATCCCATACATGCTCCTCCTAGATTGTTTGAAATATCTCTAACGCCTTGGAACCCGTGACACAGGTCCCACCAGAGGGTTGAGCAGGGTTATTTATTATCACACATTTCACTATTATATCACATTATCCTATATCACTTTAAAAATATATTTTATTTAATCACAATATTGTTTATATCACTTTAAGTTGTTTAGCGCCTAAGATCACTTAATTCACAAATAAGAAGACAGGATATGACAAGGTACTCCAACGTGGTCAGGAAGAAGCTATACCACTATATTTACTAAGGAAGAAGGTAGAAAATCCGGCGCCGCTGCCTGCGACAAACTCCAAGGCACTTCCGGGTATTGAAAATAACTTTATTGATGTATCTTGAACACGAACACAGCAGGCTACACCACAGTCTCCCCCTCAACTCGTTTCACACTCAAATCAGCGCTTCGTCTTGGAGTGGGGAGATGTGGTCTGAGCCTGTGTATTTAAAGTAAAAAAAGCCAGCAAAAACGGAGTTTAAATTGTTAACCCCTGATGTATAAAACTAATGTGTCTAGTCAGATACATAACTATGTTAATAAATAGATATATCTTTTATTTCCAATAAACATGTAAGTATGGACATATATAATAGTATTACTCCTGTTATCAAGTGAGTTGTGACCTAGTAATGTAGCATCAGGGATATATAAAAAACACTGTATGCAACATTACTAAAGATTAAACCTATAGGACAACATAAAAACCACTTATTAAAGACACAGTATATAAATATAACCGTGTCTGTCAATTCTCAGTGTCATTTACTATTAACCTCTAGAGAATGATTAAGTTAAATATGTATTACTTGTAATATGTATTAGAGTAAATCATCAAACCGTTAAATATGTATTAGTTAGTCCTAATGGTAGAAGATATGCAAGGGGAGGGGGGGGGGAGAAGGGAAGAAGGAATAGGGGGGGGGGAAAGAAAGGGAGGAAAGGAAAGGGAGAAACAACAAGAAAGAGGCAAAAGTACATATACATAATAGATAAACATGAATATGAGTCAATCCAGACAAAAACATCCTGTGGAGAACACTGATGCACCATACTTTGTCACTAATTATAGTGAACAAGCAGGGGTAATTAAATCCATTATTCGGAAACACTGGGGTATATTAGCCCTAGATCCCCTGATCCATAAGATGGTGAGTTCAGGCCCACGTGTGGTATTCCGCAAGGCAGCAACTATAGGAATACATTATCACCTAGCATGCTACGTCCAAAAAAGTCAAGCGGTAATCCACTTTCTCTGTTTCCTAAACTATTAGGCTCATATAAGTGTGGACGATGCAAAATATGTCCCAACATGACCAAATCCTCTCACTTTTCAAATAGAGATGAGCCACGCAGGTTCAAAATTAAATCCTTTATCACATGTCAAACAGACTTTGTTGTATATGTTCTAATATGCAAATGCAGTAAACAATACGTAGGTCTCACTAGTAGAATTCTCAAGATACGTATTCTTGAACATTTGAGACTTATACGAAATAAAGACATGTTGCATCCGGTATCCATCCATTTCAGTACTTGTCCGTTGGGTTCAGTGGGATCATTACAGTGTATAGCATTAGAACATGTCCCTTTGCCCTCAAGGGGTGGTAATGGTGTCAAACTTTTACATCAGCGAGAAGCACACTGGATCTTCACGCTTAATACATTGCAACCCAATGGTCTAAATACTGAATGGGACCTGCGTTGTTTTCTTTAATACATACAGATCTTGCTGTGTTATGCATATTAAGCTTTTAATTGTTTAACTACTGAGATTAGAATTTATGAGTTATGTATCTGACCAGACACATTAGTTTTATACATCAGGGGTTAACAATTTAAAGTCCGTTTTCGCGGGCTTTTTTTACTTTAAATACACAGGCTCAGACCACATCTCCCCACTCCAAGACGAAGCGCTGATTCAAGCGTGAAACGCGTTGAGGGGGAGACTGTGGTGTAGCCTGCTGTGTTCGTGTTCAAGATACCTCAATAAAGTTATGTTTTTTATGGATTTTTTTTTAATGGAAATGTCTTAGAGTATAAAAATAATCCATGCATTTCTTTCCTTACTTTCTAGAAAAATGTTACATAGTTACATAGTAGTTACATAGTAGTTACATAGTAGTTACATAGTAGTTACATAGTAGTTACATAGTAGTTACATAGTAGACGAGGTTGAAAAAATACATATGTCCATCAAGTTCAACCTACTGTATGTTAAATTTAGACATATTCTCCAAAAGGTTAGGGGAACTCCCCTTACGTTTTGGAGAATACATTTAAAGAAGACAACTGGGATAGTCTTTTAAAAAAGGTTGAGTGAAAGGATTACACCTCTTCTATATACAGTCATGTGAAAAAGAATGTACACCCTCTTTGAATTCCATGGTTATACATATCAGAACATAACAACAATCCTTCGCAGGTCTAAAAGTTAGGTAAATACAACCTCAGATGAACAACAACATATGACATATTACACCGTGTCATGATTTATTTAACATAAATAAAACCAAAATGGAGAAGCCATGTGTGAAAAACTAAGTACACTCTTACTGCTTCCATAGGAATTAAGATTCTAAGTAGCAGTGTGACCACCTCTATAAAAGCCGAAGTTTTAGCAGTTTGCTGGTCTGGAGCATTCAGGTGTGTGTTAACAAATGCCAAGGAGGAAAGACATCAGCAATTATGTTAGAGAAGCAATTGTTGCTGCCCATCAATCTGGGAAGGGTTTTAGGACCATTTCCAAACAATTTAAAGTCCATCATTCTACAGTGAGAAAGATTATTCAAAAGTGGAAAACATTCAAGACAGTTGCCAATCTTCCCAGGAGTGGACATCCCAGGAAATTCACCCCAAGGTCAGACCGTGCAATGCTCAGAGAAATTGTAAAATACCCAAGAGCTACATCTCGACACTATAGGCCTCAGTTAGCATGTTAAATGTTAAAGTTCATGACAGTACAATTAGAAAAATACTGAACAGGTATGGTTTGTTTGGAAGGGTTGCCAGGAGAACGCCTCTTCTCTCTAAAAGAACATGGCAGCACGGCTTAGGTTTGCAAAGTTGCATCTGAACAAATCACAAGACTTCTGGAACAATGTCTTTTGGACAGACGTGACCAAAGTGGAGATGTTTGGCCATAATGCACAGCGCCACGTTTGGCGAAAACCAAACACAGCATATCAGCAGAAACACCTCATACCAACTGTCAAGCACGGTGGTGGAGGGGTGATGATTTAGGCTTGTCTTTGCAGCCACAGGACCTTGGAACCTTGCAGTCATTGAGTCGACCATGAATTCCTCTGTATACCAAAGTATTCTAGAGTCAAATGTGAGGCCATCTGTTCGACAGCTAAAGCTTGGTCGAAATTGGGTCATGCAACAGGACAATGATCCCAAGCACACCAGCAAATATACAACAGAATGGCTGAAAAAGAAAAGAATCAAGGTGTTGCAATGGCCCTGTCAAAGTCCAGACCTCAACCCAATTGGAATGCTGTGGCTGGATCTTAAGAGAGCTGTGCATAAACAAATGCCCACAAACCTCAATGAACTGAAGCAACGTTGTAAAGAAGAGTGGACCAAAATTCCTCCACAATGATGAGAGTGACTGACAATAATTTTGAAAACTCTACATAATGTTCAGAGTGTTCTAACAGATAGTACAGTCAAGTTCAAAATAGCTCAGATTATTTTTTCCCCTGTTGTATAATTTTATCTTTCAGAAAATAAATCTATCCCTTGCACAATTACAGGTCAATCATTCTGACACAACCCCCCAAGCTATACAGTTTCAGATGCCCTAGGTCACATCCATTCTTAAAGCATCACTATAAAGATCAATATATTTTAAATATGTACTGCAAAGCATGTCAAATAAGCTAAATATGTAATACTTAATTTTAATGTTTAATTATTATGCTTATTTGTCTTAGCATTCAATTTCTTCGTAACTTAGATTCATGTTGTTGGTCAGGTTACTAGCATGAAAGAATAGCCTTGGGTGATGAATCATGCCTGATCTATTTGTATGCTTCCACTCTGTTGTTTTTATCTCACAGCATGCATACAAATGCTAGTCTTATATTTGAGCTGTATGCAAGCAATAAAACACTGTTTGTATTCTTTATTTGCCAATGGTGAGTAATAAATGGCTGCCCCCGCTGAAGCATAGATGATGCAGTTTTGTGATTGTTGCATGTACTGTAAAATGTATTCCTTCAAGTATTTATGAAAAAAAACAATATATGGTCATACACTACTATTACTAAAAAATGTATATATTTAATTTCTATGCATTTGACTAAAATATGAGGTCAAAAAATAGGGCTTCCAAAAACATTTAAAACATGCCTAAGTGCATTAAGATACTTTGTTCCTCTTTAAACTCCAGCTTCTTGTGTGTAAAGATTTGGACATCGGTTATTAGGGCAGGATGTAGCTGAGGATGTACTGTATTTTATGCAGTATTATAGATTGAAACAACAGAGAAACAAGTAAGTAAGCAGGAAACTATACGTAGAAAAATCAAAAGTAAAAAAATAAATAATCAGCTTGCACATACTTTACACATATCGTCCATATCAGTAAGCAAATCACTGCAAATGTCCGCTGTCTCAATGGGTTATAAACAGTAATTCGGGATTGCTTTTCATAAGCACTAAACTGAGACATCATAGCTGTGGCAGTCTGGCGTGTACTTACAAGTCGGACATCAGAACATCAGTGCTGACCTGCATTTTATATTTCAGGCTAATAATTAGTTTCAAAAGTAAGAACATTTACTACACTTGACATGGATGCAAACAACAAAATACACCACTCAGTTGTAAACATAGAAACATACGGGGTGATGTATAAAAGTAAATGTAGAGCAAAATGTATGCAAATTGTATCACTTTCATCCTGTTTCTCTTTGCATCAATGTATCAACGTTTTTGATCCAATATTTGAGCTGTTTGAGTCACCTTGCAATTTGGGGAGTGACAATAGGAGGAGTTATGGAGGAGTTACATGACTCACAGATTGTAATCGGATGTAGCAAAGTCCACATTTAGTGTAGAGATGAATCCGCGCTCGTGCTTTCAAGGGTGTTAGTAGATGAGATTTATGACTTGCACTCCTTGCAGCTGCTGTGTGTGGGAGCCATCCCAGCAGGGCCGCCAACAGGGGGGGACAGCAGGTGCTGATGTCCCGGGCCCCCTGCGCAACTGTGCTCGTTTAAAAAAAAAAGTTACAAAAATAGCGGCGACCCACCCCCTGTGCGCATGCGCAGAAACGAGGTCCCGGCGCGCATGCACAGGGAAAGCAGGGTGTCTAGCCTGTGTCTGTGGGCCCACATTCCCCCTGCTCCCCCCTGCTCCCAACGTTGGATGGGAAGAAACGCCATGGTGGCCCCGCTCGCGCCAACCCAGCTTCCCCCGCGCGTGCCAATCTCACTCAACCCACCCACCCATTCACTCACCCAGTCACTCAAGCCACTCAGTCACTCAACCCAGTCACTCAAGTGTCACTTAGTCACTCAGTCATTCACTCAGTGACCCACCCACCCAGTCACTCACCCAGTTACTCACCCAGTCACTCAGTCACTCACCCATCCAGTCACTTAGTCACTGAGTCACTTACTCACCCACCCACCCAGTAACTCACCCAGTCACTCACCCACCCAGTCACCCACCCACTCAGTCACCCAACCACTCAGTCACCCACCATTTGCCCACCCACTCAGTAACCCACCCACCCAGTCATTCAAAATCACTCACACCCAGCCACCCACCCAGTCGCTCACTCACCCACCCACTCACCCACACACCTACTCACCCACTCACCCACCCGCTCACCCACCCAGTCACTCGCCCAGATCGAGGCTTGCTAAATTAGATTTATTTACATTAGAAAAGAGGCGTCTAAGAGGGGATATGATAACTATATACAAAAATATTCAGGGACAATACAAGGAGCTTTCAAAAGAACTATTCATCCCACGGGCAGTACAAAGGACTCGGGCCATCCCTTAAGGTTGGAGGAAAGGAAATTTCACCAGCAACAAAGGAAAGGGTTCTTTACAGTAAGGGCAGTTAAAATGTGGAATTCATTACCAATAGAGACTGTGATGGCAGATACAATAGATTTGTTCAAAAAAAGGTTGGACATCTTTTTAGATGGGAAAGGTATACAGGGATATACCAAATAAGTATACATGGGAAGGATGTTGATCCAGGGATTAATCCGATTGCCAATTCTTGGAGTCAGGAAGGAATTAATTTTTCCCCTTAATGGGGTTTTTTGTTTGCCTTCCTCTGGATCAATAAGTAAGTATAGATATAGAATAAAGTATCTGTTGTCTAAATTTAGCATAGGTTGAACTTGATGGACGTACGTCTTTTTTCAACCTCATCTACTATGTAACTATGTAACTATGTAATGTTTTTTTTGTATTACAATAAGAAGAAAACAGTTAAGTAAAAGTTGTGCGCTAAATTTTTTTTTGTGGTAGGTGTGCTATGGGTTCTGGGGGGGGGGGGGGCCTGCTCCTTTCATTTATCCTGGGACCCATAATTTCTGTTGGCGGCTCTGCCTCATAGCTCCACGAAGTAACACCAAGAAAATCCTTGAGGATCAAAACAGGAAAAAGAGAAGCACACAGAGCGCATCAGAGGTAAGTAATTGATATATTTATGTAGATAAAATAAGTAACTAACAACTTACAGTATAGTGGGTGAATCACAATGCGTTACGTCTTTGGCCACACGAGATGAAGGCTGGGACTAACTTGATGATGCCAGCCATCCTGCACTGTCGGGTTGCATCTCACCCGAGGAACCCAGCATACAGAAGACTGATGTGAATCCAGGATGCTCTGTTAGGCACTGCGGCAGACACTGATTGAAAATAAGATGTGCCAACACCGCTACGCATTTCAAACAATTCTGTTCTTCATCAGGAGTTTACGTTATAGGTCAGTGTCCGGTCTTATATACCCCCGCACAGCGGGGGTCAATTATTACTAATACATCCATAAAGGTGGATATAAATCACATTTAAAGTCCCACATACATTAAAAACAAATACAAAATATCTATCATCTGGTATTTGGTTGGTGTATATGTTGATGTGAATATGTTCACACACACACACACACGCACGCACGCACGCACACACACACACACATGCACACACACACACTATTGTGTCCACTATTGAGGATTTTGGGCCTCGACATCCCCATGGACCCTTATGATGACTCAATAAAAGTTTAATTTTTTTTGATACCTGAGGTCCTCTCCTTGCTCCCAACTGATCGTGCGCTCCTCAAACTATCTGCATCTTATGTACTTCATCTTGGAAGCTGCACATCCATTCAGCCACACCGAGGAGCTGTGAGTAATAATCTTGGTTTGCAACAGGGGAACCTTCCAATGAGATTGACGGTGGGGGGTTGTCTTTTCTCCCTACTACCTGTCTTTAGGAGGATTACCCCCATTATTGCTAGCTGCATTACCACTATACATTGTTGTTTATATTGATTCTCCCCGTATGGTGGTTCTGGTGTTATTGAATATTTCACCTGGCATTTGAGCGCTCCATATACTCCTATCTATCTGTGTTCCTCTGAATTGCAAGACATGTGATGATGCTTTTATCCCTGCAGTATGGGGAATGCTGCTGTAAAGGGCCTCAACACCAGCCCTACCAGTAAAGTCTGATCATCAACTGAGAAACCCTCTAGACACAGCAGAACATCTTTGTTTGGAGTGAGAGAGCGGCCTTTCTCGGCCAAAATAAAAATATTTTAATTTCAATTTTATTACTAGTGTAGATGAGCATGGGGTCTCCGGAGCAGAATCGCATTGATTTCAGGTCCGGGGACCCCCCTACTTCCCAAGATACAGGCCCTGTTATGGGGTGCCTGTATCTCCTATGCATTGAAATGTCCCGGTCACATGACTGGAGACATTTACAAGCATCGGAGATACCGGCACCCTATAACGGGGCCTGTATCTCGGGAAGCAGGGGATCCCCAGACCTCAAATCAACAAGGTTCTGATCTGGAGACCCCCTGCTCATCTGCACTAGTAATAAAATTTTCATTAAAATATGTAGTAAAAACTAATTCACAACCCACCCCCTGTGCCCCCACATAAAAATATATATATATTTTTTACACACAGGATTAAATGATTATACCACAGGCCGGTGGGGGTCCCTGGCTGGTCCCCATGGGTGTCTGGGGGCCCTCGAGTGGTCCCTGCTAGGCTACGGGGCCTCCAGGTGGTCCTCACGGGTGTCCATGGGCCTCAACGGTGTCCATGGGGGGTCCCTTTGGATGTCTGGGGGTCTCTGGGTCATCCCTACATGTGTCTGGGGGTCCCGGGTCATCCTCACGGGTTTCTGGGGTCCCTCGTATCATTCCCATAGGTGTCTGTGGGCTCTCGGTGGTCCACGGGGTGTTCGGGAGACCCACATGGGTCCCCGGGTGGTCCCACAGGTGCCCATGGTATCCTCAGTTGATCCCTGTGGGCATTCGGGGGTCCTCGGGTGTTCCCGTGGGCATACGTTGGTCCTCGGGTGGTCCCTGTTCATCCCCGCTGGCCTGCGGTACCATTCCTGTATTTAAAAAAAACAAAAACATGGCCTATATTTCAATAAATACACATCCGCCCCACCCCCACCTAACACATACAGTACAGTTATGTGCAAAATAACTATTAACCAGAAATGGATAATATATTATTTGCCCATTATTAAACACAACATTAGCCAGCCAGCATAAATAAAGTACATAAAAAACATTCTACTTACCACTTCCAACATGAAGGGCGTCCTCGTCAGCATACTGCAGGGCCATGCCAGCAACAATACATACAAAAATACAATCTAATGGCCCCTAACCTCTTAATCACCTTAGCGGTTAATAACCACTACAGTAATTAAGGGGTTAACCCACCCTGCCCCACTCCCAACCTGGGAGGCCTTACCACCCACCCCGGACCCACTATACTCTCCCTGTACCCATTGAGTGGAATAGTAATACATCATACCCATATAATATGGGCATGATAAGCTACGATAGCAGTCAATGGTCACACTAATACAAAAGCATGAATGTCAAAAATGCACAAGAATAAAACAGATACAACAAGCACCTAAACACAGAGACACAAAAATTAAAACCACTAGCCAACTAAGCAATTAACTAAATAAAACAATAAAAAAAGGAGTCCTCCGGCGCGTGGTTATACTCGTGGTTCCCAAGACATGTAGGGAGAAAATTAAAAAAACAAACCACAGAAAAGGGGTGGTTAAAATGGAATTAATATGCAGCCTAATGTTGATTGGTATTAGACAGAAGAACACTTACATAAACTGCAGATCCTTGAGAAGGAGATTCTTCTTAAATGTGCCTCAAAACATAAAGGAGAAGGATATAGTGTAAAAATGTTTAATGAAGAAATAAGATTTTTAAGAGAATGCTCACTCACAAACGACCATAGGCATATGGCATTGAAAGGGTTTTCACTCTGTACTCCACAAGCCTCTCCCTTGTATCTCAAGGCGTCGGTGCGGCATCTGTCTCAGCGTAGGAAGTGACGTCAGCTGTCGCGTCAGCGGGGGACTCACCTGGGCTCGTGCACAGCCCTGGTTGCTCCCTTCACTGACCTCCTGCTTCAGCTCTGCTCCTGCACATGCGCATCGGCAGTAGTTCAATCCTAAAGCTGGGAAGAGCTTTCTCCTTCCAGCTACGGTGGCCTGGAATGTCCAAATTCTGTCAAACTAGTTTCGCCTTTGGCTTCCTCAGTGACATTTTTTTCTTGATTGACATTGTGTGGAGGACTTTGAATCACCTCTATGAACTCTGGCAGCGGGACTTCTCTGTGTATTTATTGAATATCTGCATTTGAATCAACACACGGTTGGCGCTACTATATCCTTTTTTTTCCCTATTTAACTAAATAAAACCACTAGCCAATCAATTAAAGAAATAAAACCACTAGGCATTCAATAAAATAATTAAAACCACTATGCAATCAATTACATAAATCATACCACTAGCCAAAAAATATATTTAATACCTAAAAAACAGTAACCAACACAAAAAATAATTCAAACAACCACTAGGCAACACATTAATTAAAAGCAGTAGCCACCATAATACATCATTAAATAAAATCGCTAACCAATTTGTAAAAAGAAATAAATAAACCATGACAATTCAAATCAATTTAATCTAAACAATAAAAAGACATAGAAAATAAAACAGTCAATAGAAGAAATGCATTTGCCAAAAAAATGCATTGTCTCCCACTGTATTCATCTGTACCATAAACATACACAGATTAATACATTAGCAGTCAATGTGCAATGAAAAACATAAAAAAATAAAAATCCAATAAAAAAATCCTGTAAAAATAAAAGTACATACAGTACATTCAATATTTATCTTATGTTTAGAAGCGTTGGCCCTCTGAATCCTGGGGAATCAGCAAGCTCTCCTACCATGACATCACAAAACACAATTCAACGCTCCCCACCGTGAAGATCAAGGACAGATAAAAAAATTCTTCTTTCTTTAATATTCCATCGTCTTCTTTCTTCATCTGTGATTATTTCTTGTTTATCTTTATCTTTTGTCTTTATCATCATCTGTTTATCCAATCACCCCATGTTAAATCCACGATGTTGAACTGACGGCCTCTTGAGCTCAAATGAGACGTCACGGCCTTTAATATAGCCTGTGACATCACATTTGGGTGGCAAATGGTTCACACGCCATCTGATTGGCTGTGAAAACCATGTGGCCTTTTTTTTATTTTTATGTGACGTCCTGAAAGGGACTGAAGCCAGTCAATCAGAATGGTTGTGCTATATTCCCCTTTTATTAATGGATATCAGCTCCGGATGTAGCAAGTGCTCACCACAAACAAGACAGGACCGCAACTCTGCAGCCATGTCCGGAGTGCAGAGTGGTAGTCGTGTAGCTGGGTAAGGGTAGGAGAAGTCAGAATGGTCGAGGTACTTGCCGTGGTCTAGGATTGGAGAGACCGGATAGT
Organism: Ascaphus truei; assembly: GCF_040206685.1. Taxonomy (NCBI): domain Eukaryota; kingdom Metazoa; phylum Chordata; class Amphibia; order Anura; family Ascaphidae; genus Ascaphus; species Ascaphus truei. The sequence goes on along the minus strand of NC_134483.1, from coordinate 195,487,839 downwards.
CATTATGCGGTGCCGGGGTCCAGGGGTATAGAATGTAGAAGTCTAAATGCACGCAGAGTCTAAAGTCAGAGAGGCAGAGGTTCAGATATAAGCCGAGGTCAAAACAGGAACAGGATAAGCAAGACAAGTCAGCAACAGGGCAGCAGGGTGTTTGAAGCAAACGCTAGTACACAAACAGAGGTTTATGCTATGCCAGTTTGCAGCAGGGCTGACTGAGCATTTAAAGGACAGGCAGCCAATGGTAGGGCAGCACACCGCTGCAGGGTACTGAACAAGAACCGCACCTAGACATATTCAGTCCACTGGTAAACAGTGGCGGGGAGAAGTGCAGGTGTGGAATAATTGCTCATGCAATTAACACTTCGTGTGTCCAAGGTAGCGCAGCGCCTGCGAGTAGTTGGTTTGCGGTGGCCTCACCCGTGACATCATGTGGGCGAAGCCTGAGCAAGGTCCGTGCAGTGTCCCCCAGCCTGGCAGAGCTTCGCGCGTTAGGCGCTTCGTCACAGGATGTGTCACGGGGCGGAGCCTAAGCGCGGGGCATGCGATGTCCCTCAGCCTGGTAGTGCGGTGTGCGTCACCCGTCCCGTCACGGGGTGTGTCACGGGTGCGGGACCGACGGACAATCCTCACACGGAGTCTCCCGGCAAGAGTCTGATGCAGGAAAAATGCATTTATTTTTCTTGGTGCCACCTTGTCGATTCTCGGCTGCTTCTCCCTACCTTCTTGCCAACTTTTTGTGGCGGGACGATTTGGAGAGGCTACTAGAATTGAGCGAGTTTGAGAAGCTGGTAATATGCTGCAATACGTGGCTTATTGGCGCACATTTGGTGGGGGGTTTTTCCAGCAAAAAAACCAGCGATTTTTGCTCTTATCGCCAGCTTATCGGGGCTTACTGAATCGCTGTAGGCTTTTTTGTCGAGAAGCTGTCAAATTAATGACATTTTTATTACCTCAGTAAGATTTTACATTTTCTCTGGCATCCCACAGCATCAAACAAGTGCGACACGTAGTGTCTCACTGTTAAGTCTTCAATCCTACCTACTGGGAGGCTGTGTTTCCACAAGTGTGGACTAGAATAACTTCTGATTGGTAAATTAGAAACTGTATTTTGTAAATAGAGTTTTTTAAGTTCTATATCAAGTTTGATTTCCTTTGGACAATATCTTACATTAAAGAAATATAATTTTGTAATAAAAAAAAGCCAATCACCATGATTTACTTAATTAGTCTATTACAAAAAGCTACAGTGTAATCAAATTAACAAGCAATTGCTTTCCTCTAATGTAACCTGTAATCAAGATGCCTATTTAATCACAGTAATTTCCTGCCAGACTACGCATGCTACCCCTGAACTGAGGAAAAGAGACCTAAAGCTATTTGTTAGCTAGATAACCAGTGTTCAAAGCTTGAGCACAAAAAATTAAATGTATGTAATATTCAAATTTTCTGTGTAACTTATATATAATAATATTAACTTTTACAATGTCACAAATTCGGAACCACCCCAGTGTCACTGGTCCTCTGGGAACGCAACCATGCTTTGGTAGTAGTGACGGAGCTGTGAACTTGATCTGCCCTTAGTAAATGATCAAAAACTGCATGATGTGTAGAGATGGGTGAAACAATAAAAAATCCCATCTGGTGTCAGGCCCAACATGATCATAACCTCTGCTATTCAGGACAGTTGTTCTAACAGTGTAAGCTAAACCAGCTGCTTGGTAGCACCACTGTCATAGCATACCTTTGAGCTCTAATTCTCACTGCTCATACCTGTTGCCAACTCCGCTAGGCTTTCTTAAAAATCCAGCACTTATTATATTCGTCTTCCTCCAAGATTTAAGTGGACCAAGGATTCCTCTTTTCTGCCTACATTTGAGATCAATTCTGCCCGAATTTGGCATCAATTCTGCCTGAATTTGACATCAATTCTGCCTGAATTTGACATCAATTCTGTATGCCTAGATCGCGACTTCAGGACCATTACTTACACTTTACAGAATAGACAATGTTCTGTTCTTATCTCTCCTTTGCACTGTAGGTTTGTCCTTCCAAAGACCAGTGCATTGACAGGCAGAGCCTGGACCCCTCACTCCTGGCTTTGTGAGTAGGGACAAGGGTACGGAAAAGAGCTGTACAGTATTTCCAGAAAGCTTAACAGACTGACCTGAGTTTAGAATGCATAAGGCCTCGGACATGGTCAGCGCTTATGCGCTGACCCGTGCTGAGGCGCGCTTACGCTCAGCACTTAGCCCCTGCAGCCGCAATGAGAGCAGCTTTAGCAGGGGCTCGCTTACGCTTCTACAAGTGTGTGGAAGCGTAAGTCTTAGCTAAATTTTCGCACTTGCCGGAGCGCAGGGCCGTTCACGTGAGCGGTTCGCCCAATGAGGGCAAACCAGCTCCGTGACGTCATTGGCCCGCCCCCGACATGCCCCCGACATGCCCCTGACATGCCCCCGGACGGCGCACGGTCTAAGGCCAGGGAAAGCACTCGTTTTCCCTTAGCCTACGCGCGCCTCAGCACGCAATCAGTAAGCATGGACGCAGCCTAAGGCCTGGCACATAGTGGTTGTATCCGGGAGGAGGCGCGCTGAGGCTCAGGGAAAGCGGTGCTTTCCCTGGCCTTACACAGCGCGCTGTCCGTGGGCATGTCGGGGGCGGGTCTGGGGGCTAGCCAGTGACATCACGGAGCTGGTTCGCACAAATCTGAAGACTCGGTGAGACACAAACGTGCGCGAGTCCCTGCTAAAGCCGCTCTCATTGTGGATGCAGGGGCTCAGTGCCGAGCAGCAGCGCGCCTCAGCAAGGTTCAGCGCATAAGCGCTGACCATGCCCGAGGCCTAAGGCAGCCCGCTGTGAAGCCTGCCTCTGAGCCCGGATCCGAGTGGCTCATGTGGTGATGTTGTCTCTTCTACAGGGAACAAGTTCCTGAGGCTCCAGACAAACGACATAAGGATCCATCAGATAATTGTCCCCGCCACATATCATACTTCTGTGCTTTGCCCATGAAACCCTGCCACCTGGTCATCAGGAGTCACCCGCACAAAATCCCATCTGATACAGAATTTCTACTGGCCAAGGATGGCACAGTAAGTGGCAATGTTCTGCTGTGCCTGTAATACTGTCACGGGAGACTCCTGTGGCGGGTAGGATCTCGGTGGCTGGAACAGCAGGAGCGTAGTAGGGGTCACAAGCAGAGATCAGAGGCAGGCGGCAGATAGCGAAGTCAGGTAACAAGCAGGGGTCCGAGGCAGGCGGCAGGTAGCAAAGTCAGGTAACAAGCAGAAGTCGGCAACGAGGAGACTGGAACATAACAGGCGAGCAGGGACAGGTCTGGGAGCAGGGACTGAGAACAGGAACAAACAGGGACAAGCCAGATTACCAGCAAGGGCCTTTACTGCGAACAGACTCAAATACAGGTACAGGAACAAATCAGGAACAAATTATTATCAGAGGCATGTGCATAGGAGTCTGACTTGAAACAGAGGCAAGGGAGGAACAGGAAAGGGAGGTTTATATAGGCAGGCTGGGAGGTGCAGCACAGGTGCAGAGGTGTCAGGTATCAGAGTCTGGAATGTTCCTTAGTTTAGCATCAGCAAACCCGGTGGACAAGTATAGGTACTGCAGGCTAGAACAAGACATTGAGAGTGGCAGCAGTCCCGGTGACCAAGCATGGGTACAGCAGGCTAGAGAATATGACAAATACCTACCAGAGACTGACAGACATGGCGATTGGGCAATAGCCCTCCTCCGTCCACTACTGGTGATCAGGGAAACCTTTCAGTGGGTAGCGATAGAAATCATATGGTCCCTAGTGATTTTTCCAGTCAGTTCATTAAAAGGTATATCCTCCATGGTGGACTTTGCCACAAGTTACCTTGAAGCAGTAGCACTCTCTTTGATAGAGGTCCACAAGGAAGCGGGTGCGCTGATAGACTTTCTGCTATGGTAGCTTTCCCTAGCGAGATCCTGACCGATCAGGGGATGCAGTTTATGTTGAAACTGCTTCAATGTCTCTGTTCTAGGTGCGGGGTTAAGCAACTTTCATAGTCCCCTACCCTCTACCCCCACCACAGACTGTGCGAGCAGTGCAAAGGCACTTTTAAGGTGATGCTGATGCTTCGGGTGTTCATGGAAGCTGAAGGAGGAGACTTGAAAGCTCATCTACAGCACCTCCTGTTTCCTACAGAGAAGTGCTATGGGAGTCTCCCTTTGAGCTTTTTTATACATGCCGGGTGCGGGTACCACTCGAAAAGTTCCATGAGGCATGTTAAGGGAAGACCACCACACCACCATCATCTCTTGGGTGAGGTACATGGTGGAGCTCAACAAGTGGTTAGCCTTGTATTTGTCTACCATGAATCTGAGCCAGGGTTATTGGCATATTCTGTTGACCCAAGAGGCTAGAGAGAACTCAACATTCCTCACCACTTTTATTAATTTTTGGCCATGCCATTAGGGATGAAGAATGCTCTGGCCACCTTCCAACGCCTAGTCAACTGGTTGCTGGAACAGATGCATGGTATGATCTTGGATGATCTACAGTGGCGGCCGCCTTTAGTCTCCTCTGGCCGCCACCGCGGGGATTTTAAATTTGCGGGCAGGCGCAGGCTTTTTTTTTTTAGTTTCGGCGCCGCAGGCGCTTTCATTGTTCAGCACCATTAGCGCTGAACGGGAGATGTGGCTGGCGCACGGCCAAGAGATGCGGCTGGCACGCGGCCAAGTTCGGCTGTAAAAGAAAACAGTCCCGAACAATTCCGGTGATGTTGGAGGTTTAAGGAGGCCTCCACAGTAGCTCTGTTAAGTAGGACCTGGGAGGAGCACTTGGGGATGTAGCTGCAGTCTTAGACCAGATCAGCAAAGCGGTTCTGACTCTGAAGCCCACCAAGTGCCTGTCCTCCGATGCCAGCAAGAATACATACAAAAATACAATCTAATGGCCCCTAACCCCTTAATCACCTAAGTGGTTAATAACCGCTATAGTAATTAAGGGGTTAACCAACCCTACCCCACTACCCACCCGGGAGGCCTAACCACCCTCCCCAGGCAACTACCCCAACCCTCCACCCATTCATTGGTACAGTGTGTGTATAATGCCCATATAATATGGGCATGATTTAACACTGTAGCAATAAATGGTGAAGCTAAAAAAACAGGCCCATTACATATAAAAATAAAGACACTACAAATGCCAATAAACCAATTGATTGGCACAGTCACTTTACTTTATTTATGCTGTCTGCATAATGTTTGATTTTATAACGGGCAAATTAGCTATGATCCCTATCTGGATAATAGTAATTTTAACCATTACTGTAATATATGTGTTGGGGGATGGGGGGGGGAAGGTTGAGGTGTATTTATTGCAATGTATTCACAGTTTTTTTTTTTCAACAGGATTGGTACCACAGGCCAGCAGGGACCCGCAGGGACCCCCGCCAGCCTCTGGTATCAATCCTGTGTATAAAAAATAAAAAAAATATTTTAATGTGAGGGCACAGAGGGTGGGTGGGTTGTGTATTAGTGGTTAGTACATATTTTAGTGTTTTTTCGGGACAGAAGGGGTGCGTGAAGGGTCAACTACCCTCTTCACTCACCCCCTCTGCCCCCAATAAAGCTGCTGTTGTTCCTTAACCCCTTCATTGCCTTATCGGTTAACCGCTAAGGTAATGAAGTTGCCGGTAAATGCATTTTTATTGTATGGGATTCATGCCGTGGGTCTCTAGTGCTGATTTTAATCGGTATCAGCTCAGGAGACTCCCGGCATCAATCTGATGCAGGAAAAATGCATTTTTTTTCTAAGTCCCCTCTCGCCGCTTCTCACCACCTTCCTGCACACTTTTCCTGGCGGGAGGATTTTGAGAGGAAATCTCCATTCTAGAGCTCTGATTAGCCCCGATAAGCTAATTGTGGCTACTAGAATTGTGCGAGTTTTAAACCCTGCCGATAAGAGGCTTATCGACGTTCGTTTGACGATTTTTCTCGGAAAGAAAACCCTGAAAAAAGCTTTTATCGGCGACTTATTGGGGCTCACTGAATCGCAGTAGGCCTTTTTGGTGAAAAGGCCTCGATAAGTAGCTTATTGGTGCTTAATGCACAAGCCCCACAGTGTTTAAGTGATTCTATATGATAGCACAATAGTCTATAAATCCCATGAAAATCAGAATCCAGCTGTGTATGAGAATAAAATGCAGCACTATGGTCGGTCGTGCTGCCACACCTAAATCAGCTACGACATGGCATTCTTTCCATTTGTGCTCGTGTGTGGTTGTGGTTTCAGTATGGAGACAATGTCCCATCAGGATTAACACAGTGGGGGTCTCTAGTTCTGAATGGGACTCAGGCTGTGTGAATCCTTACAGGCTGCACTTGTCTGTAATAGACACGCACTAAGAGTGAAACTGAATCAGTCACTCTCCCTGGGCATCTCTAATTGGCGATCGCACAGCTTATATTTTATTTTGATAACACAGTATTGAAGCAGGGGATCTCGGGAGCTGAAATGCATTAATTTCAGGTCTGGGGACCCCCTGCTTCCCAAGTTACAGACCCAGTTGTGGGGTGCCTGAATTCCCATGCTTTATTTTAATGTCCCAGTCACATAGGCCGGGACGCGGGAGAATGTAAAAATTGAGGGGATACCGGCACCCCGCACCCCATAACTGGGTCTGTAACTCTGGAAGCAGGGGTCCCCAAATCTGAAATTAATGCAATTCAGCCCCGGAGACCCCTTGCTTCAATACTCTGTTATCAAAATAAAATAAAACTGTGCGATCGCCTATTAGAGGCACGGAGGGAGAGTGACTCATTGTTTACATTTGCCTGCGTCACGGCCCACGTGACTGGCACATTAAAACAAAACTGGGGAATACAGGGCCTGTAACTCTGGAAGCAGGGGTCCCCAAGGCTGAAATTAATGTGGTTCAGCTCCATAGACCCCCTGCTTCAATACTGTGTTATAAAAATAAAATAAAAGCAGCTTCATTATTTTAGTGGCTAGCCACTAAGGCAATGAAGGGCTTAAGCCAGAGTAACGGTTTATTGGGGGCAGAGGGGGTGGGTGAAAGAGGTAGTTTCCTTGTGGTGGGTGGTTAGGCCTACCGGCAAGGTTGCAGGAGGCTAGTAACTGCTATGGTAATTAAAGGGTTAACCCCTCCCACTACCCACTCGAGAGGCCTAACAACCCACCCTGGAGCAACTACCCCCTTCACCAACCCCCTCTACCCCCATTAAACATTACAATACAAGCACCAATACAATACATTGAACACCACACACACACACACACACACACACACACACACACACACACACACACACACACACACACACACACACACTACTGTAATGAGCAAACATTTGCCCATTAAAAATTAAAACATAACCAAAACCGTACAGAAAAAGAAATTGCACTGGTGAAAACGCCTGGAGTGCAAGATGGGTGCGCTAATAATACAAAGACTACTTTAAACTGTAGATACCAGGGAGGGGGTGTAGCAAAGGAGGGATCCTCCAGAGTGCATAAATCACAATTGAATAATGATGATGAGAGTATTAGACAATACAGTTGCTTACAATCCTAATGTGCAAAATGATAAATATAAAAAAAAACATAAATAAATAACCACTGATACTTAATGCAGTCCCTAAAAACGGCTCAGCACTAGTTTACCTCATGTGTCATGCTTGATACTATTGAAACGTCCAATATATAAAGTCCAATTGAAAGATGAATATATGGAAAATCCTCCAAAAATTGGTGAAAGAGAATCCTTGTAGGTGTATACTACTGCCTGCCCACACAAGAGGATACCACTCCTCTTATAGAGAAACCTCAAGGGAAAAGAAAAAAATTAAGTGGAGGCGCAGTAACAAGTAAATTCAACTTTATATTAACCTATGAAGACCATATAAACATGAAAATTGCACATAAATTACACTAGTGCATAGACACAAACTAAACAACCACATAGTATAAATGTAGTTCCAATATAAATAGAATTGCTATAATGATCAGTTCAAAAAATGAACTGATAGTGGTGTGTAAAAGGACACATTTTCTGAAAAAGGGTATGATAAAAGATTGTCTGAAAAAGCACTTTTAAAAGCTGATTTGAGGGATCGTACCAGCTTCCTACATAGTGAAAATTCCAACAGTGAGAAGAAGGGCAATATGGGGAATTCGGACAATATTTGTCTGTTTATTACAAAACACAACCGAGGTGCCCAAAAGTTTTGAGTTATAATAGGAAAACATTGGAAAATCCTTACCAATGATCCACTTTTGAAAAATACGATGTCAAAGAGACCCGATATTGTCTTTAAGAAAGCTAAAAGTATTAATAACATTGTGGCTCCCAGTGCTTTGAGCTCCCTAAAGGTTGATAATCTACGGGTCATACCAGCTAAAGGGGACTGGCTACAGGGGCCCCCGTCTGGCTGCTCTAAGTGTGGACATAATAAATGTTTAACATGTCCACATATTACTAATAAACTAAAATAATTTAAATCAAATACAACCAATGAAAAATTCAAAACTGAGAGAGAGCTTCATAAACTGTAATACTCCCTATGTGGTATATCTCTTGTCGTGTGCATGTGGTAAACAATACTGTATATAGGTCACACACAGAGACAACTTAAGGAAAGGTTTAGGGAACATAAGCGGAATATTGTAAAGGGTTTCACAGGGCATGGAGTGTCAAGACATTTTTTAAATAAACATAACAAAGATCCAGCAAGTCTTTTAATCACAGGGATTGAACAAATAAGAATGGGTTCCCTTCGAGGAGATAGGTTGGGTAAACTTAGACAACAGGAAACTTATTGGATTTTTAAATTGCAAACAATGGCTCCAGACGGTCTTAATGAAGATCTGGATCTCCTTGCTTTCCAATAAACAGAAATTTTCTGAAATGAAATTGTCTATTTTCCCGCCCATAGCTCCAATGGGTTCACTGTCATTTTTATCTTTATTTTTATTTTTATTTATATGCATTCTCCCTGGTCTGTGTTTGATACTCTACCTGTATGTACTTAATTAATATTATGTTTTCTATATCTCATCTCCATCTACCTACTTGTGCTGTTCACCCATTGAGTAGTATAGGATTTTCCTATGAGTCCCCTGTATTCTTGACAACACTTAGGGTCCCTTATACCCTAGGAATTTGTAATGTTATTAACCCATCCAGAATCTAGGAGGTTAATTCAGAGATCCAGTTATCAGGATATCTGATCCTCTTCTCTGTCTCTCTGTAACATCCCTAAGAGTTCATAATTATAAATTTATAATTAAATTACATACAAGATATAATTCTGTTTGAAAATTAAGCTCCATACATCTTGAATGAATAATTCCTGTATATAGTAATATCTATTTAACTTTTAAATGTAATTTTAACAATTTTATATAATCATGTATAATATGTTTTTTAATAACATGTATAATATGTTTTTAATACTTTATAACACTGTTTAATCATTTTTCATTCCCATTTTTACATTTTACATTTGTTATACAATTGCTTCTAATAACCACTGATAACCTCCCCCACCCACCCCTTTGATGCAGACTAGTGAGTGCAGACAACGACCAAAGCAATTAACTAATCAATTGCTTCTATTTGAACCTGAGCTGCTCTGCACAATGTGTATATATAGGGAGGTAGGGGGAGGTGCATCCCTATCTCTGATGAAGTCACATCACGTGATGAAATGCGTAGGAGGAGCCATCATTGAGTCCAGTGTACAGAGTGACAGAGGAAGCCATGAGGTGAATATCCTGCTGCCTGCTTCTGATTAAGCTGACCCGCCTGCTGCCTGTCCTTACCGGAATCTAGTGACTGTGGAAGTCTAACCGGAGGGGGTAACCTGTAGACACCCAGGACTGTACATCTGACGGCGCATGCCAAGGAGACCCACAACCCCTGCTTACTCACGGAGGAAGTGAGTCCCAACAGTGTATACGCCCGATCCAGCCCTGAAGCAGGAACTATCTGGTGTTAACCCCAGAGGAAGGACTTCGCAGGAACTGACAGCCAACAGCTGCAATCCAGACAGCATCCACCCAAACAGGCAATATCTCTGTCCTTTTACACACCACTATCGGTTCATTTCTTGAACTGATCATTATAGCAATTCCATTTATATCAGAACTACTGTACATTTATTCTATGTGGTTGTTTAGTTTGTGTCTATGCACTAGTGTAATTTATGTGCAATTTTCATGTTTATATGGTCTTCATAGGTTAATATAAAGTTGAATTTACTTGTTACTGCGCCTCCACTTAATTTCTTTTCATAACCAAAATTGCCCCTGCTCAGCTTAATATGATGCAATTTGAGGGGTGCAAACTGGGATTAGATATATAATATATGTTAAGGGAAAATTTTCTTTTTTTGTCAATACTGACCTGCAGCCCCTTAATCACCTTAGAAGTTATTAACCATTATAGTAATTAAGGGTTTAACCTACCCTCCCACTACTTACATGGGAAGCCTTATCACCCTTCCCAGGGCAACAACCCCTACCTCCAACCCCCTTTATGCATTGATTGGCCCAGTGGTAAACCATGCCCATAATATGGTTTGCCAAAATGGCAATAAATGGGCAAGCACTGAATAAAATGTGTTACATTTCAATAAAATAAAACATTTGCCAATAAACCAATTAATTGAAACAGTGGTAAACCAGGCCCATAATATGGGCATGGTTTTCCACAATGGCAATGAATGAGCAAGCTACAAATAAACAAACACAGAATAAATCACATTACATGTCAATTAACAAAAATGGCAATTAACCAATTGATTGGTACAGTGGTACACCATGCCCATAATGAGCATGGTTTGCCACTATGGCAATGAATGGGCAAGCTACAGTACAAATATAAAAACAAGCACATAATAAATCACATTCAATTTCATTTTTTTTAAATGCCAATAAACAAAATTGATTCCCACTATGACAGTCAATGGGCAACCTAAAAGAATATACACAATAAAATAAAATACAATCAATGTTTTTCTTACCTTTGCTGTCTTCACCCTCCTACTCCAGCAGCAACCTCTTTACTGATGACGCAATGCTCCTCAAGAGCCGATGGTCCTCCGGTAAGTTCTTTTCTTCTATCTACATTCTTTTCTTCTGTCTTCTGTGCTGTATATTGTAATCTAACTTTTTCTGTGTTCAAACTCCTTCTTTTTTGATATGCACACTTACAAACCCATTTGCCCATGGGAAACCAGCTGCTTTACAGAGTGAGCAGAGCAGAGTGAGCAATCATTCTACAGTATATTATTTACTGCTTAAGAATTAAGTAGGCCTTGGCTTCAACTTATTGTATAATATCTATTGCTAAAACACTCTATATAACTCCTCAGCTGACTTACATCTGTACCGTATTACACAAAAACAGATAACATTTTGTAACAGTGTGTTTAGAAATATGAGAATAAAAATTTCTTCATGAACTCAGTCCCCCTCTCAAGTAAATGACTTAACTTGCAGTTTATCAGTAGAGATGAGCACGAATTCCCCTTAGAATTTGGTGTTTCAAGGCATAAGTGGAGCAATTATGGGGCAAAATAACTGTACCATATCATGTATCAAAGATAAAAAATATATTAGAATCAATGGAATTTTACATTTGATATACATGGTGAAGATTATTTGCTCCAGAATAGGACCATATTTGCCTTGATACTGTACATAGACAGTTCCTAATACTGCACAGTACTGTATGTTGGATTATGGCAGTTGTTTTCTAGGCACAAGCCTGATGTGGTGGTCTTTATTTCAGACATACTGTATTAGAGTCATTCTGAGATGTTAGTAAAATGACCTATGGATCTTATGTGCGTAGATTTCTAATTATAATCATTCCATTATGTAATAAACAGAAGACATGAGCCGAACAATTTCACAGAAAAGTTAATGGTGTTGTAAAAATGGTTGTAATTAGAATATCTATCTTGTAAGTCTTCAAGCTGACACGAAGAGATCCCAAATTATTCATCTTTTCTTAATAGCTATTTTTAAAATACTGTATGGAGACACAAAAAAAACCCACTAGAAATGTAGAAATATAATCTACAGTATGTGCTATTAAATGCCCTCCTGTTTTGTGCCTAGAATTAACTGCTTTACTTTTTCTGTTATTCTATAAAGATTGCATTGAGAAGTGCACACATGTCATATTAATATAGCTTATGGACTTAACTAATTAACACTTAGTTGAAATGTTTATTGGTTACCCTTTGTTACAATATGCAAGTTAATTTACTTTCCAATTCCAAGCCTGAAACACATAATAAACTCAATAATGTATGTACAGTAGCAAATTACATTGCTGTGCCTACAACAACCAAAGATTCTCAAAGCAGAACCATTTAGCATTAGGGATATGCCTTGTCCACCATTCTGTAGATACAGTATGTTCCTTATTAAAAGTTCAAAAAAGCAACATTGCCTGTGTTGTTGCATGTTCCCTGCTGTGTTACACAAGTTTACAAATAGTTATTGAACTGTACTGCTAGTACTGTACCTTCAAGTCTTATGCTTGGAGTGATTCAGTGAGTATTTATTAAAAGGAATGTTATGTGGCTGTGTGCTGTCACTTATGGTAGCTCCACAAAAATATGCACCAATATTAAAACACATTTTCTAAAAGCTTACTTACTTCTGTAAAAGACTTGTTCTATCAGTATTCAAAAGAAGCAATTATTAGGAGCACCAACTGTTCAGTACAATACTCAAAATGGCACATTGACATCTAAGAATGATTTGCCATTTGAAAAAACAATGCTGAAACCACTTAAAGATTTTAAAGTGTACTTGGCACATTACACAGCATGAAAGTGTTCTGAACTATTTGTGTAAATTATAATGCTTTAAAGGCTTTTCAGCCTTCCAGTGTGATACGGTTGGTACATTGAAGGGTTCGCTGTGACTGCATGATGAATCGTACCATATTTCTTGCTTGGCCATGGATGACTATGGCACTGTAGTTATGACTTGGCTTAGGTGGGAAATGATTTCTTTGAATGTTTCTATGTGAGATTAGCCCCCAATGGAGGTAACAGCTATAACAAACTAAATTTGCATAATCACAAGCCACAAAAGCAAGTAAACTACTAACCTTATTATGTAGGTAAACATATCTAGATATAGATCTACTTCCCAGGATAATTCAAATGTACATATTGTAATGAGCCCTACCCAAGGTCAAAGAGTAACGCCATCAAATGGATTCTTTTTTTTTTCAACTTAAATTTTGATTGATTTTTCAGGCCGAGATATACAGAAATAAAACATTGAGGGTGAGTGTGGGGGGTGGGGGAGTGGAGGAGTGGAGGAGTGGGGGGTGTATACATAAAAGAAGAAGGTGTATATGGGGGGGAAACAGCACAATGTTGATTCAACAATTCTCGATACTTAACATAGTTTTATCTTAGTATGTGGGAGTATTCTGAGACTACCTAAAAGTCTGTTAAGGAAAGCATTTCTGGGGGATCAGGATAATTGTGAGAAAACATACAGTATAAGGTGACAATTCGGGGAAATGCAGGGGAGACTCTCTAAGCTATGGTCAGGACCCTTCCACACAGTTCTCCTACTAATCTCATATTTCTACTGTCCCTGTCTACTTTCTTAATTTTGTGTGTGAAAATGATCTGAATGTGGAATAGTATTGCCACACCTCTTCTTTTGACTGTTGCGGAGGAGAAGAAAGCATCCTTATAGCATCTGTCTACTGTATATAGCTTGGATTATCTGGGGAACTAAGATGGGTCTCTTGCAGGAGAAGAAAGTCAGCCCAGTTTTTTAAAGCTCGTCATTGCCATTCTTCCCTTTTTAGTGCAGTTTAAATTTATCACATTGAGCATGATTAACTTAAGTGGCATCGTGAGTTTGGACTAACAACACAGACATATATGAATACCAAAAACTGCACCGCTGTCTAGCTGTTGTACTCATCACCTGATGGCTATTCATAGTTAGGGAACAGGGGTGGGGCTGGGGGAACGAACAAAAAGGGGGGGGGACAGGAAAATCAGAAAAGAAAAAAGAGTAAGCATCTATGTGTCTCCGGAGAGACAGTCCTGATGTTTACCTGCCTTGGGAACAAAATATGGGATGGGGGATGGCGGGGGAGGACAAAAAATAACAATGGCAACTGTGTCTCAGACATGGTTGGGGGTAGTGGCCAGGACCTAGCTGGCCCGACTACTAAGGCTCCAACCCTGGTATTTCACTGAACTCTAGGCCCATTGCAAAGATGAGACTAATCTATGCTCATGCCAAGGGCGTAGACTTTGCTTGTAAACCAATATTAACCTTATATTAACTTGGAAAACAAAAAGATGCTTTTGCCAAAGGGTTTAACAAAATACCCTTTTTCATGAGATTATTATTTTATTTTAGCCTAATTAGTAGGAGCGCAGGAATCGTTCTTTTTGTTTTACTATAAAAAAAAAAAGCTGTACGTGCTGTGCACGCGCATCGTAAGTGAAACGTCTTTGACTTTTGTCACAGAAATTGTATTTGTGTTTGTGATGTTTTAATTAAAAATCAAAATACAATTTAATTGACAAAACGCAAATAAATTTGACTTAGAACGTGCGTACACATCCCCTGTATTTGCACTAAGCGTGAATTCCTCATGTGTGCGTGTGACTGTGTGTGAGCGTGAGAGCGTGCGTGCGTGTGAGTGTGTGCGTGCGACTGTGTGTGTGCGTGCGAGTGTGTGTCCCCGTGTGACTGTGTGTGCGTGTGACTGTGTGTGCGCGTGTGACTGTGTGTGTGCGTGCGTGCATGAGAGCGTGTGCGTGCGTGTGACCGTGTGCATGCGTGTGACCGTGTGCGTGCGTGTGACCATGTGCGTGCGTGTGACCGTGTGTGTGTGCGTGTGTGTGAGCTGTGCGTGCGACCATGCGCATGCGTGTGAGCTATCGTGTGCCTGTGTGTGCGTGCGTGATGTATGCGCAGCCCCCCTGCACCTCACATATCCCCCTGCACCTCACATATCCCCCTAACCTATTCACCCCCAATACAGCTCCATGAATCCCACCCCAATACCCCCTGCCCTCCCCCTAATGATACACCCAAATAACCCCTGCCCCCCCAAATGATAGCTACACCAATACCCCCTGCCCTCCCCCTAATGATACACCCCATCTCCCCAGTCTGGGCATGCACTCACCGGGCGGCAGGAAGAGGCTGCTCCAGACCCTTCCCTCCTGCACCGGGCTCTGTGTCACCCCCTCCCGCATGAAGCTCCTCTCCTGGGCAGCCATGGCCAGCAGGCGGCCGGACGGCTCGTGGGACTGGTACAGAGCGAGCTCCAGGCGGAGGGGGGTCTGCACATCCCTCCGGAGCAGCCTCCTGAAGGGAGTCCGCGGCTGCAGGGACCATAGGAGCCCCTCGGGCTCTACCCCACAGAAGCTGCCGCACTGCAGGGCCGGGGAGCGGCTCAGCTCCAGCAACCCATCCGGTACCGGCCCAGGGAGGTGAAGGTCTCCCCGCCTTCATCAGTCACAGAGTCACCTCCTGCCCGGAGCTCAGGCCTGAGACTGACCTGCAGCGGCTCATCCCACAGGCAGCGGCCGGGGGAGGCCTGAAGGGACACGGCATGCACCAGGAGGAGAGGCCGCGGGAGATCAGGGCCTGCATAGGGCCCGGGGGAGCAGTGTGGGCTGCAGTGTCCCTGTGAGGAGAGCCATGGCGTCTTGAGAATCGCCATGACTACCGTGCATGCGCGGCATGTCAATGGGCAGGGAACGGCGGCAGTTAGGAGTGGCTTTATCTCCTCGGGCTGCGGTCCGGCACCGGGTCTCCGAGCCGTGGCTTCCGATGTGGGGGAGCGTTAGGAGTGGCGGCGGCGATTACATTTTGAGGAGAGCGGCGCCGGCGGCTAGCGCCGCCACATGTCAGCGGGTGGAGGGAGTGGCGCTCGTTAGGAGCTGTGGTGGTGGCGAGTAAATGTTGAGCAGGTGGGGGGGAGCATGTAAGCGGCCGTGTGGGGGGAACAACAGCGGTTAGGAGCGGCACCGGCGGCTATCGACGCCGCCGCCGCCCTCATGTGATTTGCCAGAACACAGCCCAGCCTCAACTGCCAGCACTTTGACGTCAGCACTTTGACGTCACATCCGTTTCATTTTCTGTCCCCACAATCCATTTTTGTCCCATTACGAATGAGGTGCCACTAAAGAAGTTTCACTTCAATAAGGCCTATCATTTTACCTGCAGCAAACTTCTATAGGGAGGAGCGTGGTATTCTGTACAGTTTTTCACAAATATTAGGCAATCCTTTTCCTTGCTGCATACTCCCATAGGGAATTTTAAATATAGTATGTCTGAAACGTCATAAGGGTAGGTTTATTGGCTCATTTGCTTTGCATAGCAGTTACTGAGCCCCTACCAATTTTCAGTGTCAGTCTGGAAATCACCTCCATTGAATGGTACTGTAGGTGAATGTGCAAGGCTGACAGAGAGATATTATATATGTAAGTTTTATTATATTCACACATGGGAATTTGTGCACCCAGTTTACCTCCATAGTAAAGGTAAGTAGGATACTGGCTTTAGCCAGATTTTAATTGCACTACCCAAATAAGCTCATGCTTTATTTAACCCCTTCAGGGCTTTTACACTTTTTTTCACCAGTCCATTGGACAACTATTATATATATATATATATATATATATATATATATATATATTTATTTATATATAGTGTAGGTACCTTCATTAAACGGGTATGCCTTGACGTGGCATGCAGGTTTACAAATGCTTTGGCCAAAGGGTTTAACAAAATACCCTTTTTCATGAGATTATTATAACAGGAGTTAAATAGAACAGACAGCCAATCAGACAGAGCTGCATAGGAGGCAGCAAGAAGCAGGCTGCAGTCTAATTGCAAAAGCAGGTGATTCTTGATTGCAGGTTCAAGGGAGAGCTTCCTAGAAGCTTCCTTTTCAGCAAAACCCAGGAGCGGATTCCTTACAGGATGTAATTAACCGCTGATTGAGCAGGGATTTTTAAGGCAGGAATTTGCCTGAAAAAGAGAGACTGATTTTCCCCAGAGAGGGGAAATGAAACTTCTCCCAACAGGAGGGACCCTGGATTTTCTGGACTCTAGGACTGCAGGAAGCAGATTTGCGGGTTTCAGCTGCCTCCAACCTCGGCCTGTGACCCCGACCACGCCATCTGCCTCCATCCTCTGCCTGTGACCCCCGACCATGCTATCTGCCATCTGTCTGCGACCATAACGAGCCTTGCCAGCTCTCTGCTGTTCTGGCCACAGAGGTCCTACAAGATACTGAAGTCTCCATCGTGACAGAAAACAAAGGCCATTTCTGGACCTTGCTGGAACAGATCTATCAACTGCCTGCTTTAGCAGACACCTCCCGCTTGTTTTGGGTTGAAGATAAGTACTTTTGTTAGTGTTTTTAAGACCCATTTGGGATCCTGAAGTTTTTTTTTACTGCAAGTGTTCTGTAGGATTATTGTGCACTTTGTCCCTGAGAAGCGTTCCCTTTTTTCTTTTTGTTGTAATTTCACTTGAAGAGGCTTTTTCAGTTTCCAAAAGAAAACTCTCCACTGTACTCTCCGTAAAGATAGGGAAGACATATTGCATCTAAGACTTTTCTGCTAAGGCTTAAACTGTTGCTGCAGAGACCAGTGCTCTTTTCTTTGAGGTTTTTGCAGTGCCTGGTTTAACCCCTGCTTATGCTCTTATTCCCTTTTCCAAAGATCAGCTTGTATTTCCCTGCAGTACCTGATGCCACCACTTCAGACTCTCGGACTTGTATTTCTAAAAACAGACTTGTGCTACCTTGATTTCTCTGCTTACTCTGGTTGGACCACTGCTGTTACACATGGTTGCCATTTCAAAAACAATAGTACTCCCATTTTTTTCTGTATGCCATGATTTCTCTGTAATCTGTGATCTTCCTATGTTTGGTTTTTAAGGTTTCAGATCTAACTGCAAGTTTCTCTGTAGTTAGTTTCCGGCAACCTGTGATATTCATATGCCTGATTCTAAAGCTTCAGATGTAACTGCAAGTTCCTCTGTCTTTAGTTTCTCGCTTCTGTGACATTCCTATGCTTAATTCTAAAAGTTTCAGATTTAACTGCAAATTCCTCTGTCTATGGTTTCCCCTGCGATTTATGATATTTCTGTGACTGATGCTAAGGTCTCAAATCTAAGGATCAGCTCTCCTATCTTTTGTCTCATTGGTGTGCCTAATATTTCTGTTATTCCAATGTTCCTGTTTTAAAGACGCATTTCCTCTTTACTCGTTTTCTTGGGAAGTTTGGGGTCCCCATATCTGAAGCTATGGCTCCCACTTTGAAAACCATCTTGAGCCATAAACCATAAATGTGAACAGAGTACCACTGATTCTTCAGAATTTCTCAAAGCAAAGACAAAGAAAAAGAAGGGAGTTTCTCCGATTACAGTGAAAACTGCAGAAAGAATTAAGGATGACCCTTTAACATCAGGAACGCCTGTGTTAGAAGGGAACAGAGATATGCTGCAGCCTATGACGACTTGCAGAATCATCCCAGGAATAGTGGAAAAGAAAGAAGACTCCTTTAACAAAGTTAAAGATGCCTTAACTCAGGCACTTCAATCTGCATAGAATGAGATTGATTGACACTATGGATGACTTTATGAAGAGCAAGAGGCCAAGGCTGCACTACAAAAGTGTCTGTCCACAGCAATTGCTAAGTGTGTACTCTAGGAAAAAGAAAAGCATCAATTTGAGAGTGACATGTGATCATGTATTTTTTTATTCTCTATTTCAACTATTTGTTTAGGGATAGACTATTTGTTATCCATTTCTGGGAAACATTATACATCTGACTTCCTCAATGCTCAATGTTGAAAATTACATAACTTTCACAAGGATACAAATACACAAGCCATGCTTTTTTATTCAATTACAATCAACATTTTTTTGCAGTCACATAAAAACATGTTAATATTTGCAAGACTATGATACTCTGGCCCTTAAGCACCTAAATGCCAGAAGCTCACTTGTAAATTGTTACACTCTGTTAGTGTATATTATCTGTATTCAGTCAACTTCAGCTAGCATTATGCTGGAAGAATACGTACTGCAACCTATTCAGTAGCAGGATCTTATTGGAAAGATTCCCCCAGGTAAACAGCTTTAATAACTGCAGGACATTTGTAGTAGGCTACTGACTGTGTGAGCTGTTTTAGAAAAAATCCGCTAGACTGCAATTTCATGCTGACGAAAACTGAGGCAATCAGTTTTGATATTTTATCTACAGATTTACAAAACTAGTTTATTGCTGATTTATCTTGCAGATTCAAGAAATACTTTAAAATTATACTAATTTAAAAATTCACATAAAAGTAATAATCCATTGTGGCAGGACGGCCTCGCGGCGGGGTCAGTAAGACGCTAGACACGGTGGGAAATGTTCAACTATAGTGGTTTATTAGCCACAACCAAAATAAGTACGGGTGCACTGTCCCTTTAAGAAACTACTTTCTTGAAAATTAAAGCCTAGTCCCGTTAGGGACACTAACTCACTTCTTGAGCCCTTACTAACAGGACAGCCAGCTAACCTGGTCATGCCCAAAACATGCTACACAAAGGATAACGAAACGTATAAGAATAAAGTCTTATCTGTTTTGCCGCTCCAGTAGCAACAGGAACACGGTTCCAGGGAGCAGGCTATGTCCAGCCTCGCAGCAATCTTGATCATTATCCTGGGTTGGGGTCCCAGCTGGTCCCAGCAGCCTAGCTCCTCGCAGGACTGGGGGGACCAGAGCAACAGCAACGGCTTCCCAGCCGGGAGAGTTCTCTCCACCTTCCTGTGGAAAAACAAGCTCTCTGTGTGTGTGTCACTTCCTGCTTTTAAACCTGCAGTCTCTCAGGCCTCCTGCTTAATTAGGCTGCAGGTGTGCTTCTTTCTGTCTGAGGAGATTAACACTCTGTGAACTGTCTGCAGCGTCTCTCCATCCACTATCACAGCCTACTGAGTCAGTGACTCTGTCACATATCCCTCTCCCCAGCGAAACATTGTCCTGTGGAGAGGCCCATGCACCATTCCCGTGCACCAGCATCTTTGGCGAAAATGTCTGACGTCGGCCCTTCCCTCCCCCTTTTTTTTTCTTGCCTTCCAATTTAGGCATTTTCTTTTTGGGGTAATTACCAGGCCATCTGGGCCTGAGGACTGGTACCTCACTATCTCCTTGTGTTCAGAGACTCCTTCACCCTGTAAAAGAGCCTTGACTTTGGTCAGCTCATTGCATATTCTTGCCAGTGACTGTTTGGCCTTTTCCTGTGAAGACAGCAACTCCGCTTTAGCGGTGATGGGTTTTGGACCTTTTCCCATCAGCATACCTTCAGTGTTGGGGTTAAAAAGACCCCCACCCAATTTGAAGTTCTGAAAATAAAGGATGTGAAACCCAAGTGCACCCCATGATGCCTCTCTTTGACAGTCGGCAGACTCGAAGGCTTGGGCCTGTCTTTCTTGTCCCCTTAACTTACTCCGTTGGGAGTGTTGCTGAACAAACTGTGAGGTCTTTCTCATCTTACAAACATGGACACTCTTTAGTCCCATTCTCGACTGTCTCTTCACAGCGGCTGCCTTCCTTGCAAGGAAACCACTATGGGTCCCATAGTATAACTGGCTTCTTACTGTGCTACTACATAGCACCTTGGTCTTCCCATCCCGTGCCTTGTGAAAAGTAGACTGTAACACTGCAACGGTATTGCAGTCACGCTTCCTGGTGCGCCTCACTTGCTTTATCTCTACCACCGTTTTTCCCATGGACTGCTTCTGTGACCCAAGGGTCTGTCTTAGGGTTGTAACCTCTTTCTCCAACTTCAGCTGAGGAATCTCCTGCTGGGCAGCATTAGAGTCCAACGTAGCACCCTGCTCAGTCTTCAGAGCCTCGAGTATCTCATCCAGGTCACGCTTTTGTTTCTCCACCATCTTGCGGCCAGCACACTCAGACTCCAGGTCCTTCCTCAGGTCATGAAGCTGTCCTTCTGCATTTCTTTTTTCACTCAGTGCAGCTGCCAGTTCACCTTCTTTGGCGTCGAGTCGCGATTTCACATCTCCTAGCTGGTTCAGCGTAAGTCTTAAGTCTGTTTCTTTCGCTCTATTTCTGACCTGCCACTGCCAGTGCTCCTCCCGGACCTTGTCCAGCTCCAGCTGCAGTCGGGCCATATCATTGGACGTGTGGTCCAGAAGCTTGCGGGTATCAGCCATCTCGGTTTTATAGCGCAATGACAGGCAAGCCACCTGTCGGACGGTCACCTTCTCCCGCTCGGCGAGCTGTATCTTGTGCTCAGCAACCTGCGTTTGCAGCTCTTCAATTTGATCCTGAAAATCCCCTCTCAGGGCCCTCACCTCTTCCTGGTGCTTGCTCTGGGCTTGCGTCAGCTCCTCCTTCATCTTTTGGAGCCCTGCAGATTTTGTCGCCAGTATCGCTGTTGCTTCTGTCTTCCAGGCTTCTTTCTCCTTTGGCATACTGACTCATGGAGATGGAGTTGCCTCTCTGCTTCTCCAGCTCTTGCTCCAGTCTTTGGACCTTCTCATGTTCCCTCTCACACAGAGTCACCTGGCTTCTAAGCTCCGCCTCCAGCGATGCTCTTGTGGTGCTCAACGTGATCTTCAGCTGCTCCAGGGCGAGGCATTCTTTTTCCAGCATTTTCTCTGCATTCTGCAGAGCAGCCTGTACTTCATTTTTTTCTTGCGCCAATTGTGTCTTCACTTTCTGCGCTTGGTGAAGCTTCTCAGTCCCATCACTGACCTGACCAGTCAGGTTTAAAACCTCTTCCTTCAGGTTTATATTCTCCATTTTCACAGTCTCTATATCCCTTAGGACCGTTTCCTTGGCTTTCTTCAAAGTACCCAGCTCTGCCCCTAGCAATGCTCTTGTGGCGTACAGCGTGGCCCTCAGTTCCTCATGCTGTTCTGTGGGGACATACTGGGTTTCTCCTTGGCTGCTTGCAGATTTGCATGTAGCTCTTGCAGCTGGCTCTGCCATAAGTGCGTTGCCTGTGTGTGCTGCTGCAGGGAGACACGTTGCATCCTCTCTGCATTCTGCAGTGCTTCCTGCACTTCTAGCTTTTCCTGGATCAATTGCTTCTCCACTTTTCTTGCTTGGTGGAGCTTCTTATCACCTTTACTGATTTGATCAGTCAAGTCTGAATTTTTCTGCGTCAGACTTATATTCTCCTTCTTTACAGTCTCTAAATCCCTCAGGGCATTCTCGTGGGTTTCCTTCAACATACCCAGCTCTGTGTTTAGACTGTGGCCCTCCTGGCGTGAGAGCTCCAGCTCTGTTTTGAGCGCGCTAGCTTCTTGGTGAGAAACTTCTAAGTCTTTGATGAAGTTTTGCACATCTCTCTGGGACATCTGATAGCATAGTTTCCAGTCAGGACTTGTTCTCTCTGATTCCATATTACCAATTGCGGTGTTGGCCTTATTCAAACTTGTCGTCAGCTCCTCCAACTAACTCCGCAAGAGATGCTCTGTTTTCTTTAATGCCGCATACTCTTGTATAGCTGGGAGTATACACCTCTGTACCTCGGCATTAGCTTCTCGCTCCCTATTCAATTGTTTCTGCAAGACATCATAATCACGCTGGGCAGTTTGGAGTGCAGAAATTAAGGCCTCTTTTCCCTGGATCAAGGATTCAGCTTCCCTTTGCTCCTCCTTTTCCTTTGCCACCGTTCCTGTGACAATTCTGCCAATCACTCCGGTCTGTAACACATCTCGGTGGCTTGCTGACGCCTGTTGTCCTGATATTGCAGGCTCAAGTGGTTCGGTCACTTCCTCTGTGATTTGACAAATATTTTTATTTTTCTTCTTTCTCTTTGTTTTATTAGTTCCAGAGACATCAGTGGTACTGGGCACACACACACTGGACACTTTTGCAGCTTTCATCTGCGGGTTCGTCTCTCTTCTTGGGGCCACATGTGCATCATCATCATAATCATCATATGGCCTGAAGGGACACTGTTTTGTATGGTTATGTACATTGCAAAACTGACACTTGACGGCGGCCATTTTAAAACCCCATTTAAAAAAAAAAAAAAATTCACACCCGACGAGGCAGACTTTGCACAACACACGTAAGTTGTACTTGCTTTACAATATTTGAACCTTCTGGGTTCTTCTTAGGGCAACTTCTTTGCAAAAATCCATTTTCACTTTCTTTCTTACCAGGCAGGGCAAACTTTACTCACAGCACTTGCTAGCTGCAAATTCCATGCTTCAGCAAAAATCATTATTTTTTTTTCCGCTTGAGTTCAGTGTCTCAACACATCTTCATCTACTGACCCCCAGAGGCGTAGCATCCCACTTCTGACACCACCTGTGGCAGGACGGCCTCGCGGCGGGGTCAGTAAGACGCTAGACACGGTGGGAAATGTTCAACTATAGTGGTTTATTAGTCACAACCAAAATAAGTATGGGTGCACTGTCCCTTTAAGAAACTACTTTCTTGAAAATTAAAGCCTAGTCCCGTTAGGGACACTAACTCACTTCTTGAGCCCTTACTAACAGGACAGCCAGCTAACCTGGTCATGCCCAAAACATGCTACACAAAGGATAACTCCATCCACTATCACAGCCTACTGAGTCAGTGACTCTGTCACACCATTTACATTTTTTCTTTTCCATAATTTTAATACCATGGCCTACAGAGATATTAGCCATCTTTGGCAAATAGGCTGGTACCCATTGTTAGTTTGAAATGTATTTAGGTACGTATGTTGGGGTGGAGATTGTGGGTGTAGGTAAGGTTGGTAAGAGTCTTGGACAGAGAGGTTTAGCCCAACAGAGGGTACGTAGGAGGTGTTAAGCTTTTATATGCCACAGTGGTTAGCAAGACATTGCATGGCAACCAATTCAGACCAATATATACTACCACAAACTCCAAGCTCAGTCTGTCTCTCCCTGCCTCCCAACAACAATGACAAACACTGTCTAAAATAGCAGCTTAATATAGTGTATGTAATGCATGAAGTGTAAACATTATGAATAATTGATAATTCCATTTCAAACCAAAACATATTGTAATAGACATAACAAGATATGATGTAAATGATGCGATTTACATTACAGAATAAAGTTGTC
The DNA here is from genome assembly GCF_040206685.1 of Ascaphus truei. Classification (NCBI taxonomy): domain Eukaryota; kingdom Metazoa; phylum Chordata; class Amphibia; order Anura; family Ascaphidae; genus Ascaphus; species Ascaphus truei. Next base: position 195,463,704 of record NC_134483.1, on the reverse strand, counting down.
AAATTTTATTTCATAACTTATGACAATGTAAAACTGAGCGGTTTGACAAGTCCAAACTATGTGAATACCCACCAAAGACATACAATATCTGTTTGACTAGTTACATGTCTTCAAATCTGGTTTGCAAAATTCCTTGCAAAAGTTTACATTGCTCAGGAATGTGCAAAAATACTCTTAAATTTAATTTTTTTTTCAGGTTACTATGACATTTTGTGACTTTTGCCAGGAAGGCATATATATAATGTGCCATTTTTCCCTTTGCCATTTGCTTTTATGCTGGAATTTGTGATGTACTTGGCACAGATTCACAGCGGCTCATTAACTCAGTATTAATAACAAATATCAATATAATACAGTCCTAGCGAAAGGTTTAAACTTTCACCCACAAAAGAACCAAATAGCTTTCTGGTAATGATTTTCAGACGACATTCATTACTAAACACAACAGGAAGGCTGGCGAAATTAAAAATGAAGCTACTGGCACATTCTAAGGGGGCTATGCACTAAGCTCCGAGCTTTCGCGCCGGCCTGAAAAAAATTAGCACGCCCGATAAAAAATATAGCCGGCGGCGCGATTCACTAAGGCCCTCAGCCCATTTTTTATAGGATGTGCCCAAAATTTGCTTATCGTGCGTGCAATTTATTTTCACTCTGCTATCGCACCAATCGCAAACATTTTATTACATTAAGCATGAAAAAAACAAACAATGACATCCACATAATAAACTGTAATAAAAAAACAACAGCAATACCAAGCCAGAAATGCCCCCCAAATATTGTCATAATAATGTATTAATCTGTACCCTAAAGTGGTACAGATTAATATATTATCAGCCAATGTGACTCCCCCAAAAAATCAACAATCACATCCAATGAAAATACCTGTAAAAAAAGACATTTACAAACATTCAATATATTACTTACCATTAGAAGTGGTGGCCCTCCGACTCCCGGGGTAACAGGAAGCTCACGTACCTTGAAGGCCTCAACAGCATCCGATGCCATCCGCCATGAAGATCCGGATCAGGTACCCAAATCTTCTTTTTTTCTTTCTTTGTCGATATTAAGGCCATGGGGAGATAGAGTTTTCATTTTTAAGATCCCAAAATTTTCCCATAGATTTTTCGACATAGATTTAGCCGCTTTTTTATGAAGTTTTATGATATTTTTTAATTATTCATTCATGACTTTTAACTATTTATATAGTTGGATGTCATCTCTCTATACCGTATCCATTGACAGATGACTTACCTACCTCCATGTATATAGTATTGGGTTTTAGTGTATGATTAAAGGGTATACTTGGTACTAATCTTTTTTTTCTGAACTATGTATTCGCTATTACCATCATATATGTTGTTATATCCTCTCTTGCTTATAGTATGACCATTTACTATCTATCATATTTTTTAATTTTTTGTTTTTATAATTTTGTTTCAACATTTTAGCATATGTGTATTAAACTATTTTTGGATTTATGTATAAATTATGTTTCATTTAGTGTATGAAGTATTTGTGCCAGTTGTTATATTGATTCACTTGCTTAGCCACTGAGTTTACATAGCGCCCTATTCCAGCACACAATAGGTGTATCAGTCAAATTAGCTGGTTTGGAGGCTTGTCCGACCATTTGTATCCTGATTTGGATAGAGAAGGATACTTATGAAGACCAACCAGTGCCTAGGAAGCGAGAGAGAAAGCGGGGCATTTAGATCAAAACAGGAGGATAAGGCATATTTGTAGTTCCTGACCAGGTTGTCAGGGTTTGGAGCAGAACTGAGAGAGGAGAGGGAGGAGCGTAAAGTGGAATCAAAGTCTGGTAGGTTAATAGAGCACAGGTTTCTGCAGAAACGAGGGTTAGATGGAGATGGAGAAGAAAAGCGAGAGAGAAAATGAGATGAGGTTATGGTCATAGAGAGGAAAGAGGGAAATGGAGAAATCAGAGAGAGAAAAGATTTTTTAGTGAAAACTAGGTCTAGATAGTGGCCATCCTTGTGGGTGCTGACTGCAGTTCACTGTTGAAGGCCAAAAGAAGAGGTTAGAGAGAGAAAGCAGGAAGCCCAAGGGAGAAGGGGGTCATCAATGTGGCAGTTGAAGTCACCAAGGAGAAGAACAGGGGAGTCTGAGGAGAGAAAGAAAGAGAGCCAGGATTCAAAGTGAGAGAGAGAGGCAGAAGGGGGATGAGTAGACATAGGTGTGGGATAGATGACCGCCACGTGGACAGGGAGGGGAGAGAAGATATGAACAGTGTGAGCCTCAAAGGAGGGAAAAGCAAGAGAGGGAGGAATAAGAAGGGTTCGTAATGGCAGAGAGAGGAGAGGAGGAGCTCCACACCTTCACCCCTGCCATCAGGGTGCAGAGTGTGGGAGAAAGGCCACCATAAGAGAGGGCAGCTTCCACAGCAGAGTCAGACTGAGGGAGCCAATTCTCAGTTATAGCAAAAAGGAGCAGAGAGTGAGAGAGAAAGAAGTAATGCACAGAGAGGAACTTGTTAGAGAAAGAGCTAGCTTTCCAAAGGGCACAGGAGAAAGGGAGAGAGGAGGGTGTCAAGGGATGGGTATGAGGTTAGAGGAGTTGGCACCAGATGGAGTAGAAGTTGCATTTGGCAGGTGAGGATGAGAGCATGTAGAAATAAGGCAGGGTCCAGGATTGGGAGAGATATCCTCAGATGCAAGGTGGAAAAGCATGGATAGAAATAGAATGTGTGAGGATGATTTGTAGGGGTGTGTTTTAGTGCAGGGGGTAGAGCTGTGTAGTGTCAGAGGGCGCAGGTAAAAAGTAGTTCATGTGAACTGAGAAGTGGCGAAGAGAGGAGAGATAGAGATATATGAATAGAGTTGGCGACATAATGCGGCTGTAGAAGGAAGTGCAGTGAGGCCATAGCAAATATAAATAGTAGAGGTGGCATCACAGCAATAGCAAACTGCAGAGATGTGCAGTATGGAGTAGATAATATCCCCTTTCCAGCATAGATCAAATGCAGGAATTAGGACCAGCAGGTGTTGTCCACTTGTTCACTCCTTTTGAACTCTCTTTTAAACTCCACTATGCTTGATGGACATATGTCTTTTATCGGAAGTGGAATCCCATGTGGAAAGAGATAAGCGGTGCACTGTTTGAATGCAAAGATGGAGGCTGGATTGCTCAGAAAATGTTACAAATATTTAATAGGCTATTGGCAATATGATTAAAATCAAGTTAGGTGAACATGCGGAGAGAACCTCTGACGCGTTCCGCGCATTTATACACTTTGTCAAAGAGTGTCAACTCTAGCGGTAGCCGCTAAGGCAATGAAGTGAATAAACCAGAGTTTTTGCGGGGGTAGAGGGGGTAGGTAAAGAGGGTTGTGGCCCCAGGGTCGGTGGAAAGGCCCATCGGGAATGTTGCGGGAGGGGTTAAACCCTTCATTACCTTAGCAGTATTAACTGCTATGGTAATGAAGGCATTAACCCTGCACACTACCCACTTGAGAGGCCCAACCACCCACCCTGGAGAAACTACCCCCTTCACTCACTCCTCTACCCCAATTAATATTAAAAAAAACAATACAGAGGCGTGGCCAGGGAGGTGAATGGCAGCTTAGAGTGTGAGCTCCATCCCCTCCGGCGTTTCAAAACGACATAACTCCAGCAAAAACACAGTAACTGCATAATTCAGAACCTGCAGAACGTGTCTAAATATACAGAGATGGCATCAACCAAAACTTTAAGGAAGAAAACACAGCCGGTGTCTAATTATTTTAAGAACAAAGAGACTGCCAGGGCGGACATACCTGAATCTTCAGTGCAGACAGCATCAGCAGACCCAGAACTGGACTCCTCACCTGAAGAACCAGACGATTTGGCTGTAGTGAGACGTAAGGACATGAAAGAGTTCTGCAGCAATATGAAACAATTCTTTAGGTCTGAACTTTGGGCACTTCGGAAGGATGTGGACGCAATAGGGGAGCGTACGGCCGCTTTGGAATCCAGGGCAGATGAGACAGCTACAACCACAGTACAAACGCAGACTCAAATATCCACCCTAAAGGCACAGATAACTTCCCTAGAAGATAAAATTGAGGACGCGGAGAACCGCGATCGGCAATGTAACATACGGCTGAGAGGGGTCCCAGAATCTATCACAGATCCAGAGGAATTCACCTCGAGGTGGCTAGAACATTTATTCCCAGACATGGCAGCCAGAGACCTGGTTCCGGACAGGTGCCACCGGGCGCTGCGGGGAAGACCCCAGCAAGGAGATCCCCCGAGGGACGTGGTGCTTAGATTCCACTGCTACCGCACCAAGGAAGAAACATGCCGGAGAGCAAGGGAACTGAAGATGGTGGAGTTTGAGCAAATAAAATTTCAAGTTTACCAAGATCTGTCACCGGCCACGCTAGCAAAAAGAAGAGCATTAGCCACCGTTACCAGAACACTGCGCGACCAAGAAGTAAGGTACCGCTGGCTATTCCCGTGTGCTTTAATGGTTTTTAAGAACGGGGTGACACATATCCTCAAAAAAGTGGAGGACACTGAGGGATTCCTGCGGAGGGTCCTGGGATCAGTACTGAGTCCCCCTCACCATGCGGCGGCACAAGATGGCGCTCCCGCGTCCCCATAAACCGAGATGGTGACCCACAGCTGAGACAATGAGCCCTCCATAAGCCGCCCCAGTTTATACACAACCACGGGAATATACTGTTCCAACCAAACCCAATGAAGCCCCTACTGACCCTGTGACTGCACCGGACCCCTCTCACAGCCCGTACCAATCTCTAGAAAGGAGATACAGAACCCAGCAAGGCAGAAGGATCCACTCACGTTTTCGGAGCAGCGGCCATCTTGCCTCGCTCCATCCCCGAGAAGCGCGGGACCTACACTGCTCTCCGCGGGCTTTCCCAGTGACGTCATCGTCCAGCGTCGTCCTCTCGCGAGAACTGGTACCGGGCGCCTGCGCGGTGGGAACTAGCAGCGGTGGCGCATGTAGACGTCTCAGATCCTCCCCAAGCTGGCCAAAGAGGAGCGCTGACACAGGGTTCCCCCCGAGGACGCAGAGAGCTACGAACCTGGAAGGAGCGTGATCGCGACGAGACCACTCTGCGGGAGACTGGACATGGCGGCCCCAAACTGGAGTTACCCCCCAGATCGATGGTCTTGTACAAACAACCACACACACAATAAAAAAGTTTTGAGGGAAGGGGGGGGGGTAACAGGGAGGGGGGAAGAGGGAGGGGAGGTGAGGGTGGGAGGGGGTGGGTAGAGGGGGTATGGGGGATGACATATAACCCCCGAAGACAGATATCTCCCTAAACTGGGTGGGTAGAGGGGGGCTGGGGGATGACATATAACCCCTGAAGACAGATATCTCCCTAAACTGGATAGTTTAACAGGTATGTGCATCTCCTACAGGTATTGCGCCTATAAGCCCCACACTTAGATCCTAACCCCACCACAGGGATCACTATGAACGACATTAATAGAGAGGTGAGCTCCATGGCCAATCATTAGAGATAACAACCCGTATCATTATCTACCCAGTACCAGATGAGGGGATATCCTCCCAGCTTGAGTTACCAGGGTATATAGCACAGGGTCAGCTATGTGACCCAACAACGTAGACGCCGGAGGTCTATAGATAATGAAATACTTAAGTTGGGAGTCATATCATTGCGCCTAAAGAGTACATATAGAGGGGTCTCTACATACGGCCGCAGGGTGACTTGCAGATCACTATCCAAAGGGGGATAGTTAGGTTAGGTAGTACAGACTGACAAGGGCCAATCGTTCGGCCTGAAGGGTTCCAAATTGCAGGGAGGGGGGGGGGGGGTGGAGGGGTAAATAGGATCACCTATGTAAATACTCTAATGCATAATAGTGTTTCCAAATAAAAGAGGAAGCCTATGGCCATGACCGCAACAGACCAGAGGACTAGGAGCTAGTCGGGGTTAATTAGTTAAGGGGTTGGTTGTAGAGCTCCAAGTTAGAGGAGTGGCATAAGGAGGACGAAAGAAGATAAACGCAGGGTTAAATTTTCTATTGTGTTTATAATATGCAGTTTCTGTTTCAGTTTCCAACGTTGAGAAGTTATAAGGAGTTAAATATACTAGCTGATTAATAAAAACGCGCCGGCGGGGTTTCCCATGTCGGCGTGCATGCGTTTCCAGATACGGTCCCGGAGACAGAGGGATCGCAAACAAGTCCCAGGGGGGCCGGGTCACAGCAAGAAGGGGAAATCCCTTTGTAAGACTGGACCAAGAGACCAACCCCATGGGCGCAAGAGACACCCTCGGGGGCTCCCGGGGTGGACTCTTGTCTTCTTATTATTTGATGTCATTGTAATGTTAATGTTATGTATACACTCTCTTTTTTATTTTTTCCCCTCTGTTTTTACCTTCGTGTGGTCCCCTCTCCCGCCCCTCCCTCTCCCCCCCTTCCGCACCCCTGCTCCCCCCCTCTCCCTCCCCCCTCTCCCCTGCCTCTCCCTCCCTCCCCTTTCCAGAGGTACATCAGCCAGACCGGCGAAACACAAAACAGGTGGAGTGGGTGTATTTCGGGGCAGTGAGTCGGATATGTCCGAAGGACGGGGACTTGGGTGAGTTTCAAGTTACCCAGACGCTGACTTATACACACATTAATAAATGGCGTTGATACTTATTTCTCACAACGTGCAGGGCTTTAACAACACAACCAAACGGAAGTTGGCTTTCTCAGACTACAAAAGGAAACACGCTGAGGTTCTTTTCTTACAAGAGACACATTTCAGCAGATCTAGCGCCCCCAAACATCTTGACAAAGATTTTACTCAGGTTTTCTCAGCTGCCGCAGCGGTTAAAAAACGCGGGGTAGCTATATTAATTCGAAATAGCATTCCATTTGAAGTGCAGTTAACTAAGCGCGACAGTGAGGGCAGATACATCATAGTAGTGGGGGCGATTAGGGGACAGAAAATTACACTGGCTTGCATAATGCCCCCTGTGAAAAGAGTACGATCTTTTTTGATAAGTTTTTCAGAAACTTGAGCTCAGTATCTCAAGGGAGCGTCGTACTATCGGGTGACTTTAACATGGTCATGCAACCGCACCTAGATAGGTCAGGGGTTGCAGGTCAATATAACAAGGGAGCGGGCGTCTCGATACGCCGGGGCCTCAAGACCACCCAGCTTACAGATATATGGCGAGAATTACATCCATTTTTTGTGTTTACTTTATTTTACTTAGTTTACTTTATTTATTGTCCCATAGATTGTTTTATACTTTTTATGTTCCACAACATGTTTGCATTTTTTATGCCCATGTCTCCACTGTATACCCATTAAAGACATTGTTTCATTGTTGTTTACCCTGGGTTGCATACAGTACATTCTTTTTTGGTCATCTGGGAAACGGGGAGAGGAGACACTCACACACCATACCCATCGGGGGATATTTCTGCTGAGACAACCAGACACCATCCATACAGGACATCACCCTCTGAGGACAAGGACTCACATTAGGCCGTGTGAGTTTTATGTATATTGAGACTCCAGTATATGAGTCTGTATTAATCCACTACAGTCAGCGTTGAGGGAGAGATACCACACAAGCTCGTGTGAGTCACTGAATCCATAAATTTTATGTATTCTTTGATTAGATAAGTGGAAAACCATCATCAACCCTTCCAGCGTTATCCTCCCTTACCCATCCCAACCCCCCCCCCCACCCCCATCCCCCACATGTGTATATAATACACTGATACTGTGTTATTTTCATCAATTCTTTTATTCTCTTTATTCTCATTATTTTATTTTATTTTATTCTCATCATTTTATTCTCATCATTTTATTCCTTCCGGTTCCATCGACATCGAGAGGTCCATGAGGTTTGCGCTGACCATCTTCACACCACTACTGCCACGCTAAGAAGGAGACGGGGTTCCCTTCTTTAAAGTCAAGCAGCAACCGCAAAATCATCAAAAAGGGCCAGTATATATTTTTATATACTCTTTTACACCACAAACACAACCACATATCCATATAATTCTATTATTTTTAATTAAGTTAAGGCGTTGTAACATTTTTCAAGCCACAAAATCCAGGGAGCGCCCCAGTTCAAATAACCTCGAGAATTACATCCGGCAGACAGGGATTACACATTCTTCTCTCACCCTCATGGCTCATACAGCAGAATTGATTACTTCTTCGTGTCCTGTCACCTGGTTCCTATGGTTACCCGAGCTGGGATCCATGATATTTCATGGTCTGACCATGCACCAATAGAGCTAAGGTGCAATAATATTCGTACGGATAGACCTGGGACGAACTGGAAACTAAATGAATCAATCTTAAAAATTCCCGAGATCTGTGATATTATTGGCAACGAAATAGACCAATTCTTTAATATAAATACAGGCTCTGTCGACTCACCGTTAGTTCTTTGGGAAGCTCATAAAGCAACATTACGTGGCACGTTAATAAATATCACAGCCAGACGAAAACGAGAAAGGGAGTCCAAAATTATCACTCTCCAAACCAAATTGCAGACTCTCTCCTCTAAACATAAAAAAACCTTAGACCCTAAAATTTTGCAGGAGGTAAAAGACGCCAAAATTGAACTTAACATGCTCCTAGCCTCCAAGGCGGACAATTCACTGAGTTGGTCAAAGAGGAGATTTTTTGAGAAAGCGAACAGGCCGGATACAATGTTGGCCCGCATGCTAAAGGATAGGCAAGCTAAGTATAACATCCAAGCTATACGCTTAAAATCTGGTACCCCCACGTCTAATCCTCAGAAAATAGTAGACGAATTCGGCTCATTTTATGAAACACTATATAATGGTGGAAAAGTGGCACATAACATCAAAACGAGCGGTGCCCTAAGAGATTTCTTAACCAGCTCAAATCTAGGGAGATTGACGGACACAGACAGAGAAGCCCTTGACGCTGACTTCACTATAGAAGAACTGTCACAAGCCATTAAAGAGTTGAAACCATCAAAGGCCCCTGGGCCAGATGGATTTTCAGGGCTTTATTATAAGAAATTTATAGAGCTACTCGCCCCAAGGTTGCTCCGCATGTTTAATGCTATTTTAGCGGGAGCCACCATCCCCAAAGAGATGTTAAAGGCGTCAATATCACTAACACATAAAATGGGGAAAGACCCGCTAGATTGCAAAAGTTACCGGCCTATATCAGTAATTAACGCCGATGTCAAATTATACGCTAAATTGCTGGCCAATAGACTTAGTCTCATCCAACCCAGACTTATACACCCAGATCAAGTCGGATTTATCAAGGGCCGGCAAGCAGCGGATAATACACGACGATTTATTGATCTGTTGGATTTGGCAAATAGTAAGGCAACTCAAAGCATGTTGTTAAGTCTGGATGCAGAAAAAGCTTTCGATAGGATAGACTGGCCATATTTAAAAGAGACGCTTGCAACATTTGGCTTTGGAGATCGGGTGAGCGAGGCGATTCTGTCGCTGTACTCTAACCCCACCGCCAGGGTCATACACCAAGGCTACCCATCTCTGCCATTCCAAATAAAGAGTGGCACGAGACAGGGCTGCCCATATCCCCACTTTTATTTGCCCTATGTATCGAACCACTGGCGGCGCAAATCAGAGGAAACCCAGACATCTCAGGGTTAAACGCATACTCCCAAACCCATAAAGCGGCCCTGTATGCGGATGACATCCTCTTGATTATCACAAAACCCCTTACTTCCCTACCAAACCTATTCGCCCTACTAGATCGATTCGCTAAGGTCTCCGGCTTCAAAATCAATCAATCCAAGTCGGAAGCCCTCAATATCAACTTCCCTAGACACACAGAGAAATTACTAAAATTAAATTTCAAATTTAACTGGCAACAAAACCACATAAAATACTTGGGTGTCCACATCACCAAAACTGTAAAGGACGTGTACAATGCAAATTACCCCAACCTGATTCGGACCCTAAAATCTGATTTACAGAAGTGGACATCCAAAAGGATATCCTGGATTGGACGTATCCATAGTGTGAAAATGAACCTACTCCCCCGTATATTATACCTCTTCCAAACTCTTCCAGTGCCACTCAGATTGAGGGACATGCACTCACTTCAATCTGACATTTACAAATTTATCTGGGGAGGTAAAAAACCGAGGGTAAGTAAACTAAATATGACAAGACCTGTGCTGGCTGGTGGCCTAGCAGTACCCTGCCTGCTATCATATTACAAGGCAGCACAATAAAGCCAAATTGTACAATGGCAATCTAACCCGAAATCGAAGAGATGGGTAGAAATAGAAAATGCCGCATGCGCACAACTTTGGAGCTCAGCAGTTTAATTTGGTTGCCTTAAACAGCGCAAAAATTTGCCACAATGCCGCTATCCTCAATGACCAACTCACTGTCAATCTGGGAGGCTACAAAAACCAGGCATTCCCTCACGACAAAACACTCCATGGTGACACCCATTTGGAATAATCCTGAATTCGCTCCGGGTCTATCGGTCGGTAATATCTCAATCTGGAGGCAGAAGGGTTACAATCGGAATTAGAGATCTGGAGTGACATGATAGAAAAATCAAAAAATTCGACCATACAGTATCAGAGAAGAAAAAGAGATGCCCCACTCAGAATTCTTTAGATACCTTCCGATCAGGGCTTTTTATAATAAATTTGCCCCATACCCCCTATTAACATCTTTCGAAAAGCTCTGTCTAAAAAGATATAACAGATAGAAACAGATACAACACAAACAGTAATTCCCTGGCGCACTATCAGATATTGAACCTGACAGAAGGAAGTAGTCCCATGAATCAATTGATGATATGGATGAGATCCACAGTCCACAATGTCCCGTTCTTTTAGATTGGAGACTTGTCTGGAATTACAAATGAAACAACCATTGCGCAGTACCCTATGGTCAGTGTTCCACACCCCCACCGTTGCTATCTACTTACTTAAAAATAGATAAAAATGGGCCTCAAAAGGTTTCTTTAATTCTCCTCACGGTTGGCTCCGACTGATTCCTGCTACTGGTAACACGATTTGCACTTCCAGCATCAGCAACACCATAACCGAATGGGAACAGAAAAGGGCGCCAATAGTGTGATACTATAAACATTTAATATTGAAAATAACAGGCGTAAAAACATGCACTCACATGCTGAAATGCCCTATGCGTGTCCTACAACGTGCCGTCCGCTTCACATGCAAGGATGCCGAGGGATTGCAGGAGGAGGCTGGAGTCGGCGTGATTCCCCGTTTCGTGGCCGCGACTCGGAGCGCCTGGTTCCTCCTCCGATGACGTTCCCCGCCAATCAACCTCCTTTCCTTACACAGGGTCTGCACGTCGCAGCACGTCCTGCAAGCTCCACCCTACGCGCGTTTCGTGACTCTGACGTCACTTCTTCAGGGGTAATGGAGCTGTGGGGGCACTTGAGGTAATTTATACCTTTGTGCATAGCTGCCGTGGGGTTCCCATTGGATGGATGTCCTAATTGGGAACTCCTACTGATTGTCCACTTGTTAGCTGATAACAGGCAATTCGTGTATGGCAGGTTTAACCACTTCATGCCTGGACAGCAAATAGCACTAAATATTTACACTTTAGCATGCTATGAATTATCTTACAAAGGACAGTAATGATACATCAATGCCAATGCATCTAATAAAAAACAAATACATGAATAAAACTCTAATAAATGTAGAAATAAAAAGTATTTAGCAACCTTGTGGCTTCTTATTTCAATGTGCAAGATAGCTATTATACTAGCTCCCTGCCAATGTCAGCATATAGGACCCAGAGGTGGAAAGAGAATACTTTGAATACAAAGATCAGATAACCTGGTTAGGTAATATTCAACAACAGCAGTATACAGACCTAACTATCCCTCAGAAATGCTGCCAGGTCAAATTCAATGTTAAGTCCTCTCGGGGTCATGGTTTTGAGGGTATATATCCAGTAGCTTTCGCGTCTGGATATAAGATTAATTTTATCACCCCCCCTCCAATTCTGCTTGGGACATTCAATCCCTTTGCAGATTAACCCTTCCGGATTTTGTCCATGTTTATTTTTAAAGTGACTGGAGACACTATGTGTCTCCAGACCCCTTTTAATATTATAGACATGTTCCGCAAGACGTCGTTTCAATGGTCTACCTGTTCGCCCTACATATTGTAGTCCACAAGGGCACTCTAACAGGTAGACCACAAAAGGAGTCTTGCAGGAAATAAATGACTTAATGGGAAATTTAATACCCGTGACATTAGATTGAAATTGCTTGCATTTAGTGCTGTACCTACAGCCAATACATTTATCACATGTAAAGATTCCGTCCAATTCCTTGAGAAATGTTGTATTCTGTGCTTTCATGGAATTAAACGGACAGCTCGGGGATAGTTGGAGCTTTAAATTATTGGCCCTTTTGAACACTATCTGGGGGTGTTTGGGTAATATTGATTTAAGGATTGTATCCCCCTGTAATATACTCCAATGTTTCCTAATTATTTGTGTTATTTTGTTTGACATCCCATTATATTTGGTTATGAAGGGGATAAACTCTACACCATCTGATTGTTTTGATCTCTTATCGTCCATACAGATAAGGTCATTCCTATCAATACTCTTTACACTCTCTAAGGCCTTCACAACCATATTAGGATTATATTCTCTCTGGATAAATTTATCCTTAAGATCATTGGCCTGCATCTCAAATAACTCTGGTTGAGAGCAGTTCCTTTTAGTTCTTAGGAACTGGCCCTTGGGAATATTATTAATCCATCTATGGTTGTGATGGCTAGATGCCAGGACATACGTGTTGGCATCTACTTTTTTATAAAAAGTCTTAGTCTCAATGGACCCTCTCTCTATGAACAATGTGAGATCTAGAAAGTCTATACTCATTGGGCTGGTGTTGAAAGTGAATTTTAAATTCATATTGTTATTGTTCAAGTATGTTTTGAACTCCCCAAGTTCTTCGGTGTCTCCAACCCAGATACATAGCACGTCATCTATATAACGTTTCCATAGTACAAGGTTCGCCCCAAATGGGCCGCCAGAATGGATATACTCCTCCTCCCACATGCCCATAAAGATGTTAGCATAACTAGGGGCGAACCTTGTACCCATGGCAGTGCCACATATCTGGAGGAAGAAGCTGTTGTCATAACTGAAATAATTATGCGTTAGTATATAACGTATCCCCTCTATTATGAATTCTCTGAATCCCTGTTCAAGACTATCATCTTGATTTAGCACCCTTCTGATTGCTCTGATACCTAGGTCATGATTTATGACGGTATACAGAGACGTCACGTCACACGTGACCCAAATGTAATGATCTTCCCATTTCAGGTCCCTAACTAGATTCAATACGTGTGTGGTGTCTCTTAAAAAAGACGGGATTTTGGGGACATATTTCTGCAGAGTGGAGTCGATAAACTGCGACAAATTGGATGTCAGTGATTTGATCCCCGATATTATGGGGCGTCCAGGGGGATTCCAAAGATCTTTGTGGATCTTTGGAATGAAATAGAAAATTGGAATCCTTGGCTGTAATACATCCAAGAATTCCAATTCACTTTTGGAAATATTTCCATCCAAGAATCCCTTATGCAGATATTCCTGGAGTGCTGTCTTAAACTCTATGGATGGATTGCCCTGCAATTTTTTATATGTAGTTCCATCGCTTAGGATTCTCAAGGACTCTTGTTTGTAATAGTCAGAGTCCATGATGACTATGCCTCCCCCTTTATCTGCAGACTTAATTACAATTTGTTTATTGCTTTCTAGACTCTTAACTGCATCTTTTTCTAATTTGCTCAGATTATACTTGGGGATTTTGAACTCACTGGTTGCCTTTTCCATATCCTGAATGACTAGTTCAGAGAATGTTTCTAGGAAACTACCCTTAATGTGTTTGGGATAAAATACTGAGGGTCTTTTAAATTGGGTGGTGGAGATCGATCTATTCTCACTACTTTTACTATTACTCTGAATGGTCTCCCTACTTACAGCATCTTTTATAAAGTACTTTTTTAATGTCAATCGTCTCACAAATTTTTGGGTATCTATAAACAAGTCAAACATATTAGGTCCCTTAGAGGGAGCAAAGTTAAGGCCCCTGGACAAAACTTTTTCCTCAACCTCAGTAGCCAACCATTATCACTAATATGTCACTTTTTTCTAGTCGAGCACTTCGTAGTTGTAATCTAGATAAATTATTTTCAGATGACACAGATGTAGAACACATAGATGTAGACACTGAGAATTTAGATACACTCTTTAATAAAGTAGAAAAACTCCTCACACAAGAAATGAGGCAGATCTGGGAAGTGGTAGCATTGAGGAAATATATAGAACACAAGAGAATACCAAGGGGACTTAGGGTCCTCAAGGTACCCACTCTGGAAACTGAGAATGAGATCTTTATGAAAGAGTGGAACAATCTCCTTGACACATGTGCATTCGGTTTAGTTCATCTATCTATTCAGTACAGAACAAAATCCCTAGAAGTTTTGGATAAAGAGATTATTGAAATCCAAGAAAAATTGGGCCAATTCTCTGATCTCAAAGAGTATAAAGTACTAGATGAAAAGATTTCTCAGAGAATAGAAAAATTAGAGAAAGAGGTCATTAGTTCAAAACAGAAAAAATTTATCAGGGATAAAAAAGATTATGAACAGAATAGACAGAGAGACTGGAAAACCGAGAAGAAAGTTAACATTGTAGAGGATACATCCATAGCTGAGGTGAAATCCACTCCAATTAATAAAGTGATATCAAAGGAAGATATCAAATCAAAACCTAAAAAAGACAATGAAAAAATGGATAAAACATCAAACAGAAAGATGGGACCCCATAGGCCCTACATGGGAGCTAGGCCACAAGCACCTGTAAGGGATGATCACCATAGATACCATGGCCCACCACGAGGAGGGTATTTCAATGTTAACGGTGGGTATGGGCATCATGAATATTACCATGATGGACCCAGAGAGGCATATAGAGGGTATGACAATAGTGTTTTTAGATCTAACAATTTCAGACCCTTTAATGCACCATCTTTCGATCATGAAAATAACCAACATCAATTGTCTTTTTTAGACCACGACAGGGAGTACAACTTCCCTATACGGAAAAACCGCGAGATAGAAAACCCAGTGGGGAGACAAGACACCCCCAGGTCGGCGAGATGCAAAAGAATAGAGGATTCAGAGGAAAAAGAGGTGGAAGAAGGAAAGAGAAAAAAGTCAGAGCAGCCAAACCACCGGTAGAGGTTAGTAATATATTCAATATCAGCAGTTACAGAACCACTGAGGTTGAGGAAAAAGTTTTGTCCAGGGGCCTTAACTTTGCTCCCTCTAAGGGACCTAATAGTTTTGACTTGTTTATAGATACCCAAAAATTTGTGAGACGATTGACATTAAAAAAGTACTTTATAAAAGATGCTGTAAGTAGGGAGACCATTCAGAGTAATAGTAAAAGTAGTGAGAATAGATCGATCTCCACCACCCAATTTAAAAGACCCTCAGTATTTTATCCCAAACACATTAAGGGTAGTTTCCTAGAAACATTCTCTGAACTAGTCATTCAGGATATGGAAAAGGCAACCAGTGAGTTCAAAATCCCCAAGTATAATCTGAGCAAATTAGAAAAAGATGCAGTTAAGAGTCTAGAAAGCAATAAACAAATTGTAATTAAGTCTGCAGACAAAGGGGGAGGCATAGTCATCATGGACTCTGACTATTACAAACAAGAGTCCTTGAGAATCCTAAGCGATGGAACTACATATAAAAAATTGCAGGGCAATCCATCCATAGAGTTTAAGACAGCACTCCAGGAATATCTGCATAAGGGATTCTTGGATGGAAATATTTCCAAAAGTGAATTGGAATTCTTGGATGTATTACAGCCAAGGATTCCAATTTTCTATTTCATTCCAAAGATCCACAAAGATCTTTGGAATCCCCCTGGACGCCCCATAATATCGGGGATCAAATCACTGACATCCAATTTGTCGCAGTTTATCGACTCCACTCTGCAGAAATATGTCCCCAAAATCCCGTCTTTTTTAAGAGACACCACACACGTATTGAATCTAGTTAGGGACCTGAAATGGGAAGATCATTACATTTGGGTCACGTGTGACGTGACGTCTCTGTATACCGTCATAAATCATGACCTAGGTATCAGAGCAATCAGAAGGGTGCTAAATCAAGATGATAGTCTTGAACAGGGATTCAGAGAATTCATAATAGAGGGGATACGTTATATACTAACGCATAATTATTTCAGTTATGACAACAGCTTCTTCCTCCAGATATGTGGCACTGCCATGGGTACAAGGTTCGCCCCTAGTTATGCTAACATCTTTATGGGCATGTGGGAGGAGGAGTATATCCATTCTGGCGGCCCATTTGGGGCGAACCTTGTACTATGGAAACGTTATATAGATGACGTGCTATGTATCTGGGTTGGAGACACCGAAGAACTTGGGGAGTTCAAAACATACTTGAACAATAACAATATGAATTTAAAATTCACTTTCAACACCAGCCCAACGAGTATAGACTTTCTAGATCTCACATTGTTCATAGAGAGAGGGTCCATTGAGACTAAGACTTTTTATAAAAAAGTAGATGCCAACACGTATGTCCTGGCATCTAGCCATCACAACCATAGATGGATTAATAATATTCCCAAGGGCCAGTTCCTAAGAACTAAAAGGAACTGCTCTCAACCAGAGTTATTTGAGATGCAGGCCAATGATCTTAAGGATAAATTTATCCAGAGAGAATATAATCCTAATATGGTTGTGAAGGCCTTAGAGAGTGTAAAGAGTATTGATAGGAATGACCTTATCTGTATGGACGATAAGAGATCAAAACAATCAGATGGTGTAGAGTTTATCCCCTTCATAACCAAATATAATGGGATGTCAAACAAAATAACACAAATAATTAGGAAACATTGGAGTATATTACAGGGGGATACAATCCTTAAATCAATATT
The DNA here is from genome assembly GCF_040206685.1 of Ascaphus truei. NCBI lineage: Eukaryota > Metazoa > Chordata > Amphibia > Anura > Ascaphidae > Ascaphus > Ascaphus truei. Next base: position 195,446,740 of record NC_134483.1, on the reverse strand, counting down.
ACCCAAACACCCCCAGATAGTGTTCAAAAGGGCCAATAATTTAAAGCTCCAACTATCCCCGAGCTGTCCGTTTAATTCCATGAAAGCACAGAATACAACATTTCTCAAGGAATTGGACGGATTCTTTACATGTGATAAATGTATTGGCTGTAGGTACAGCACTAAATGCAAGCAATTTCAATCCAATGTCACGGGTATTAAATTTCCCATTAAGTCATTTATTTCCTGCAAGACTCCTTTTGTGGTCTACCTTGTGGACTACAATATGTAGGGAGAACAGGTAGACCATTGAAACGACGTCTTGCGGAACATGTCTATAATATTAAAAGGGGTCTGGAGACACATAGTGTCTCCAGTCACTTTAAAAATAAACATGGACAAAATCCGGAAGGGTTAATCTGCAAAGGGATTGAATGTCCCAAGCAGAATTGGAGGGGGGGTGATAAAATTAATCTTATATCCAGACGCGAAAGCTACTGGATATATACCCTCAAAACCATGACCCCGAGAGGACTTAACATTGAATTTGACCTGGCAGCATTTCTGAGGGATAGTTAGGTCTGTATACTGCTGTTGTTGAATATTACCTAACCAGGTTATCTGATCTTTGTATTCAAAGTATTCTCTTTCCACCTCTGGGTCCTATATGCTGACATTGGCAGGGAGCTAGTATAATAGCTATCTTGCACATTGAAATAAGAAGCCACAAGGTTGCTAAATACTTTTTATTTCTACATTTATTAGAGTTTTATTCATGTATTTGTTTTTTATTAGATGCATTGGCATTGATGTATCATTACTGTCCTTTGTAAGATAATTCATAGCATGCTAAAGTGTAAATATTTAGTGCTATTTGCTGTCTAGGCATGAAGTGGTTAAACCTGCCATACACGAATTGCCTGTTATCAGCTAACAAGTGGACAATCAGTAGGAGTTCCCAATTAGGACATCCATCCAATGGGAACCCCACGGCAGCTATGCACAAAGGTATAAATTACCTCAAGTGCCCCCACAGCTCCATTACCCCTGAAGAAGTGACGTCAGAGTCACGAAACGCGCGTAGGGTGGAGCTTGCAGGACGTGCTGCGACGTGCAGACCCTGTGTAAGGAAAGGAGGTTGATTGGCGGGGAACGTCATCGGAGGAGGGACCAGGCGCTCCGAGTCGCGGCCACGAAACGGGAATCACGCCGACTCCAGCCTCCTCCTGCAATCCCTCGGCATCCTTGCATGTGAAGCGGACGGCACGTTGTAGGACACGCATAGGGCATTTCAGCATGTGAGTGCATGTTTTTACGCCTGTTATTTTCAATATTAAATGTTTATAGTATCACACTATTGGCGCCCTTTTCTGTTCCCATTCGGTTATGGTGTTGCTGATGCTGGAAGTGCAAATCGTGTTACCAGTAGCAGGAATCAGTCGGAGCCAACCGTGAGGAGAATTAAAGAAGCCTTTTGAGGCCCATTTTTATCTATTTTTAAGTAAGTAGATAGCAACGGTGGGGGTGTGGAACACTGACCATAGGGTACTGCGCAATGGTTGTTTCATTTGTAATTCCAGACAAGTCTCCAATCTAAAAGAAAGGGACATTGTGGACTGTGGATCTCATCCATATCATCAATTGATTCATGGGACTACTTCCTTCTGTCAGGTTCAATATCTGATAGTGCGCCAGGGAATCACTGTTTGTGTTGTATCTGTTATATCTTTTTGTGCATTGTATACAATCCTTGTGGATAGGTTTGTTTTATTCCTGAGGCAGCCATTCCCCAATCTACCACAATAGGTTGTGAGGAATCACCATCAGGGTTTTCCCTATAGGGGACCCCCTTTTTTGTTTATAGAGCACCTGGTTATTTTAATTAGTAATTAGGTATAGGTTTTTTAGGTTTGAGCGCTGATTATATGCTTTTAGTTTAAATTTCTTTCACGAAAAGCTCTGTCTGGCTGAGACCGACACAAAGGGACTTACATCACAGGTCTACGGAGAAGTGATCAGTTCTGGTGAACATGCACAGCAGATACCCTCATTCCGATCTCAATGGGAAACAGATTTAGGAGAAAACTTAGAGGATGAAGATTGGAGCGCTATTTACATGGCCACTGCAAAGAGCTCCATATGCACCACTCTTAAGGAGAACGCATATAAAGTCCTAATGCGATGGTACCTCACCCCACTGAAATTATCAAGGTTTGTGCCTGGATCCTCCCCCCTGTGCCCCCGCCAATGCGGAGGATCAGCCGACCTGTTACATATGCTGTGGTCCTGCCCTCGGATCTCTCCGCTCTGGGAGGCGATTAGACATTGGATTCAGAGACTGTTCGATCTCACAATACCCCCAGACCCGTGGCTGTTCCTCCTGAACAGGCCATTAACTGGCCTTACCAAAGCACACAACAAATTAATTGCCCATTTTGCAATTGCAACGCGGTGCGAGATCGCAGCATTATGGAAACAATCTGATATTCCAACCATCCCAAAGATTCGAAATCGAATTTGGTTCGTTTGCCAGATGGAAAAGTTAACGAGTTTAGTTAACGACACTGGTGACAATTTCCTAAAAGTCTGGATGCCCTGGCTAGAACAGACAGATATCCCGGGGATAGAGAGGACCTCAATCTGGCTATGATAGTTGTAGATGCGTTCTCCTTGGGGGGAGCTTACAGGTTGTATTCTATATCCATAAGACCTATTTAGCAGCATTATAATATTAGCAATTAGAGAAGCGACCCAGTCCACACGTGTTCGGGTTCGGGCCTCAGATGCACCCCCTACCACCTCACTCTGCATACCTCACCCCATCCTTCCCCACCCCACCCAAACCTTCCCACTCCCTCCCCTTTTTTTTTTTCTTTTTTTTTATTGTGAGTGGGTATTGTCTCCCCCTTTAAGTTTTATTATAAGTGTCTGTTTGTCCTTTTTAGAAAGATCTCACTGCTATTCTCTCAGTTGTTAAGATATTGTTTTCATACAAGACAAAAAAAATAAATATAAGATAATGTATTTTTTGCTGTTACATTGCAATAAAAATCTGAGTTAAAAAAACAAAAAAAAACCCAATACAAACACAAATACTAATTATATTGTGGGCATAGTTTACAACTGTGAAATCAATGGGTTCATTACCAAAATGTTTTTTTTAATGTAATGTATTTTATTTGGTGGTTATTCATTTTTAGCTTTCCAATTCAATGGCATAATGGCAGTCCATGCCTATATTGTGGCCATGGTTTACCACTGAGACAATCAGTGGGTTTATTGTCAATTTTGTTTTTCTATTTAAACGTAATGTATTTTATTAAGTGGTTGTTTTTCATTTCTAAGACCGGAGGAAAGATTCTCCCAGACAACCTACCATCGCCCGTCGCCTCAAGCATACCCGCTCCCAGAAAACCTACATTCGCTCTCATCGATACGGTGCCGACATCACCCTGCGCGATCTGCCATCGGGTGCAGAGTGTGTGAGAAAGGCCACCATAAGAGAGGGCAGCTTCCAGAGCAGAGTCAGACTGAGGGAGCCAATTCTCAGTTATAGCAAAAAGGAGCAGAGAGTGAGAGAGAAAGAAGTAATGCACAGAGAGGAACTTGTTAGAGAAAGAGCTAGCTTTCCAAAGGGCACAGGAGAAAGGGAGAGTGGAGGGTGTCAAGGGATGGGTATGAGGTTAGAGGAGTTGGCACCAGATGGAGTAGAAGTTGCATTTGGCAGGTGAGGATGAGAGCATGTAGAAATAAGGCAGGGTCCAGGATTGGGAGAGATATGCCCAGAAGCAAGGGGGAAAAGCATGGATAGAAATAGAATGTGTGAGGATGATTTGTAGGGGTGTGTTTTAGTGCAGGGGGTACAGCTGTGTAGTGTCAGAGGGCGCAGCTAAAAAGTAGTTCATGTGAACTGAGAAGTGGCGAAGAGAGGAGAGATAGAGATATATGAATAGAGTTGGAGACATAATGAGGCTGTAGAAGGAAGTGCAGTGAGGCCATAGCAAATATAAATAGTAGAGGTGGCATCACAGCAATAGCAAACTGCAGAGATGTGCAGTATGGAGTAGATAATATCCCCTTTCCAGCATAGATCAAATGCAGGAATTAGGACCAGCAGGTGTTGTCCACTTGTTCACTCCTTTTGAACTCTCTTTTAAACTCCACTATGCTTGATGGACATATGTCTTTTATCGGAAGTGGAATCCCATGTGGAAAGAGATAAGCGGTGCACTGCTTGAATGCAAAGATGGAGGCTGGATTGCTCAGAAAATGTTACAAATATTTAATAGGCTATTGGCAATATTATTAAAATCAAGTTAGGTGAACATGCGGAGAGAACCTCTGACGCGTTCCGCGCATTTATACACTTTGTCAAAGAGTGTCAACTCTAGCGGTAGCCGCTAAGGCAATGAAGTGAATAAACCAGAGTTTTTGCGGGGGTAGAGGGGGTAAGTAAAGAGGGTTGTGGCCCCAGGGTCGGTGGAAAGGCCCATTGGGAATGTTGCGGGAGGGGTTAAACCCTTCATTACCTTAGCAGTATTAACTGCTATGGTAATGAAGGCATTAACCCTGCACACTACCCACTTGAGAGGCCCAACCACCCACCCTGGAGAAACTACCCCCTTCACTCACTCCTCTACCCCAATTAACATTAAAAAAACAATACAAACACAAATACTAATTATATTGTGGGCATAGATTACAACTGTGAAATCAATGGGTTCATTACCAAAATGTTTTTTTTAATGTAATGTATTTTATTTGGTGGTTATTCATTTTTAGCTTTCCAATTCAATGCGTTAATGGCAGTCCATGCCTATATTGTGGCCATGGTTTACCACTGAGACAATCAGTGGGTTTATTGTCAATTTTGTTTTTCTATTTAAACGTAATGTATTTTATTAAGTGGTTGTTTTTCATTTCTAAGACCGGAGGAAAGATTCTCCCAGACAACCTACCATCGCCCGTCGCCTCAAGCACACCCGCTCCCAGAAGACCTACATTCGCTCGCATCGATACGGTGCCGACATCACCCTGCGCGATCTGCCATCGGCACTCATGGAGAACTATAGGGTGCTGAGTGCTGGCGCACCCCACAAGTATGCCTTGTTACTTTTTAAGCACCATGTGCCCTACTTTTTGTACTGCGACTGGGCCTTCAGAGTGAACTATGAAGGAAATCGCATAAAAAGGCGCTTCCTGCCAATTTAAGAAAGACCATTCTGGGGGAATTGTGGCACTTTTATACAATTACAGATCCTGTAATGAAAGGCGTTTGAGACTGCATTAATGGCGTTTTGCGCCATGCAAGGAATCGGCCATGGACGGACAATCTGGTGGACTTTCTGGTTTAATCACGGGTACTGTAAGACCATACTGTTGTGCTGAACTGTACTGTACATGTTTTGACCTGCTGTACTTAAATAAATGAGATGTTGTGTGTTTTTTAACTTGTATTCATACAGAAATGTTTTAACTTGCTGTACACACACACAGGACCTGCACAATTCCAGTCCCTGAGGGCCGCAAACAGACCCGGTTTTCAAGGTTGTCCTGAAAACCGGGCCTGTTTTCTGCCCTCAAGGACAGTCAGTGGTGCAGGCCTGACTGTCTGTTTTGCACACCATCCCACTGTATATGTTTTGACTTGCCGTTCTTTAATAAAGGAGATGTTGCGTTTTGTATATTTTATGAATAAAGAATTTGTTTTTATAACATGTGACTGTAAACCATACTGACTGACTGTAAATGTTTTTACTTTCTGTACATAAATGTTTCCACTAGCAGTAAACCATACACCTGTTGTTGTTTTGAATTGCTGTGCACTTAAAATGTTTCTACATTGTACAGTATTTCTAAATAAATGTTTTTGTACTTACTACTCCAATAAAAGAACATGTTGATTTGTTTTACATTGTTCCATTGGCTCCTTTGCTACTGTAACAAAATACAGTGTTTCTAGAATGTACACTACTGTCCAGGCATACTGTACTGTATACTGTAGGCATGCTCAGTACAAGAGTATTAAAAAAAATAGAAGACACATACTGTACTGTACTGAATGTACTGGCACTGTATAGAAGACACATACTGTATGTACAGTACTGTAATACATGTAGAATAAATGCATAGTTTTTATTTTTTCGGGGTTATTACACAGTATACAGTATATAAAAAAGTATTGTATACTGTTCGGCCGGAAAACATCAGCATACTATTTCAGGTACAATATTCTATCCTAATCAATAACAACGGCCACTAAACTGTAGACTCCGGTACGTGGGTTTTTAAATCCGATTCAGCAATGTGCAGGCATTGTTACACAAAGCGATATTACCCATAGAAATCCCTCCATTAGCCGTTTTCTTTTCTGAGGAAAAACAAAAAGAAAAGTTTTACTGTAATGATCAGCCCCCTAAAGAAGTTCCCAGCCAGTTCCACCAATAATTTTCTCGGGGGGCGTCTCCTGTTCACATGCGCATGTGCCTACCGTCGATGTAATGACACACATATGCGTTTCAAGAAGGTTCCAATGCGCATGCGCCTAGCGTTCCACCAATTGTTCAGTATCTGCAGCATAGTACTGGAGAAGCCGCTCAGCCAAAAATATTGCTTGCAGAAGAATCGCTTGACTTTTGCATTGCGCCGTTATTGATACTGTATTGTCAAAATAAAAAAAAAACACAGAAAATAATACGGCAACAATACTCACCATAGAATTTCCCATTTAGCTGGCGCCGGGTCCGGGCCACTGTCAGTCCAGTGTTCTTGATCATCCACGTCAATAGTTTGCAGCGGGACTAGTCCACCTGTAGTGAGCTGATGAGGCTGGAAATTGCTTAGGTACATGCAAGCTTGATCGAAACTGCACGCGAAATCCGACTCAGGCTTGCTGATAGACAGCAAGGGTTGTCACTAATGGTGGGACCGTTATTGGACGCATGTGCTGGTGCTGGTGCATAACTGGGCAGCGACTGTCGTTTCTTAGTTGGTTTTAACACGACCTTTTGCCTTTTGCCGTCTGCTTGATCATAGATACAGGAAAAAGCGGTGATACACACCAATACCCTCCAACCAATTGTGTCTCAATACGATAAAAACAGGGATCACTACATAACCTTTTCCTTATTGCACGCTTCCACGTATGAGGAGCTGGCGAAAATTTGTAAAATTCATAGTTTTCGATAAAATACTGATACATTTGAACAACTGTTGCCATCTTATCATCTGTTGCATTAATCGCGGCACATATCAAATACGCGTAACTTCTGTCGGGTTTTTGGAAAACGGGCTGCACTTGAACACTCATGGCGACTGCTCTCTGGAGAATACTGTAACAGAAACTGGTCTTTGTCTTTATTTAATATGAAAAGCCTAAATTGATACATTTTTGCAACCACTTCCTTCAGTCTCAAGGCCAATTCACAATAGCACACTGTGGTATCTTTTTTAAAGGAAACACCTGCAAGTCGACACATTACTGAAGCGCATGCGCATTCCAATTCATGAATATCTGCCATCTGGCGGACACGCGAAGAATTGCAACCTATTAAATCCGAACCATTTTCAATAAACACATCAACCGCGCGTCAACCGCGCATGACCCGCGCACAACCCGTGGCTGAGAACGCAAAATGAATGCGGCATGCTCCCGGTGAAGTGCGTCGCATTCCAGGAAAAAGCCAGGGAAAAGCCGGCGATGTGTTAGAATAAGATGCGCCGCAGCAGTAGGATTGGTTAACCAGTGTGACAATCAATGGGTTTACTGACAATTGATTTTAATTTCAATGTAATGTAGTTTATTTAGTGTATTTTGTAATTTTTAGCTTTCCCATTCATTGCCATAGTGGAAATCCATGCTCCTATTGTGGGCATGTTAACCACTGTGACAATCAATGTGTTGTATTTAAATGTAATGTATTTTATTTGGTGGTTTGGTTTTTGTTTCATTTTAGATTGCCCATTCATTGCCATAGTGGCAATCCATGCCCCATATTGTTGGCATGGTTTACCACTGTGTCAATCAATGGGTCTATTGGCAATTTATTTTTTATTTAAATGTAATGTATTTTATTTAGTGGGTTTTTTTTCTTTCTTTTTTAGCTTGCCCATTCATTGCCATAGTAGCAATCCATGCCCATGGTTTACCACTGTGAATATCAATGAGTTTATTGGCAAATATTTTTTTAAATTTAAATGTAATGTATTTTATTTGGTGGTTGTTTTTCACTATTAGCTTGCCCATTCATTGCCGTAGTGGCAATTCATGCCCATCACTGTGACAATCAAATGGGTAGTGGGGGTGGGGGTAGTTGCTCTGGGGAGAATGCTTAGGTCTCCCAGGTGGGTAGTGGGTTAACCCCTTAAGTACCCTAGTGGTTAATAACCGCTATAGTTATAAAGGGGTTACAGGCAAGTAGTTAGTTTTTTTATTTTACTGTCAGTGCCCAATGAAGATGAGAAGGATGAGGACTGCCTTCATCCTGGCAGGGGTAAGTACAACTTGTAATTACTCTATGATGGCTGGTACTCTTTTATTTTTAATGGGCAAATGCGCTATTAACCAGGTATGGATCATATGGATTTTGCCCATTACTGTACTGTATCTCTTGGGGGGGGGCTTGTTGGGGTATAGTGGGTGGGCAGTATGGTGAGTAGTGGGAAGGGTTAACCCCTTCATTACCTTATTGGTTACTACCTCTAAGGCAGGGATTTCCAACCTTTTTTGTTTGGAGGAACCCTTGAAATATTTCGATAAATCTCAGGGAACCCCTATCTGGCTGACACATATTAGGTTTGACAGGGGTCAATCACAACATTTCACACCTCACGAGCCACCTCTATTTCCCACCCTCTACCCATGCATTTCTCTCCCATCCATCTCACTAACTCTCCTCCCTCGTAAGTATTTATCCCTTGCGTCTCACTCTTACTCCCTCTTTTTCTCACTCCCTCTTGCCCCTCTCTTCTCTCACTCGCCTCTACCTTCCATCAATTATCGCACTCTCACTCAATCCACCCTACAAAATACATACCAATAAACCCCACCCCCTGGGGGGGGGGGTCTGTGGTCCATAGGAGGAACCCCTGAGACTGCTTCAAGGAGCCCCTTGTCCACGGAATCCTGGTTGGGAATCACTGCTCTAAGGTAATGAAGGGGTTAACCCCTCCATCAACATTCACGCAAGGCCCAACCACCCACACTGTAGCAACAGCCCCTTTCACCCACCCCCTCTACCCTAAATAAACCAATGTAGGTTTAATCCCTACATTGCCTTAGCGGCTAGCCGCTAAGGTAATGAAGCTGCTTTTATTTTACTCTAATAATACAGTATTATAGAAGGTGTCTCCGGAGCTGAACCAAATTATTTTCAGACTCGGGGCCCTTGCTTCCTGAGTTACAGGCCCCAGTATGGAGTGGCGTTACATAGTTACATAGTAGATAAGGTTGAAAAAAGACATACGTCCATAAAGTTCAACCTATGCCAAATTTAAACAACAGATACTTTATCCTATATCTATACTTACTTATTGATCCAGAGGAAGGCAAACAAAAAAATCCAGTGTTATATCATCCAATGATCTCACAAGGGGAAAAATAAATTCCTTCCTGACTCCAAGAATTGGCAATCGGATGAGTCCCTGGATCAACATTCTTCCCATTTATACTTATTTGGTATATCCCGTATACCTTTCCTTTCTAAAAAAGATGTCCAACCTTTTTTTAAACAAATTTATTGTATCTGCCAACAGTCTCCATGGGTAATGAATTCCATATTTTTACTGCCCTTACGGTAAAGAACCCTTTCCTTTGTTGCTGGTGAAATCTCCTTTCCTCCAACCTAAAGGGATGCCTCTGAGTCCTTTGTACTGCCCTTGGGATGAATAGTTCATTTGAAAGCTCCTTGTACTACTGCCCCCCGAATATATTTGTATATAGTTATCATATCCCCTCTTAGAAGCCTATTTTCTAATGCAAAAACATCATCCCAATGTATTACTTGTAGATTAGACCTCAGTTTATTAAAATCTGCCTTTCTAAAGTTTAAGGTCTTTGTTGAACCCAAGTAATCTGTTTTTTGATCATTTATTTCAAATGAGACCATGTTATGATCACTGTTACCCAAATGTTCCAGGACGTGAATATTTGTTATTACTTCTACATTGTTTGACATTACCAAATCCAGTATTGCCCCTCTCCTGGTTGGTTCCTCAAAAATTTGGGTCATATAATGGTCTTTAAACACCCCCAAAAACCTGTTTCCATTTGTTGTAATACTAATCTCATTGCCCCAGTCTATGTCTGGATAATTAAAATCCCCCATTATGCAAACATGACCCAGTTTTGAATCCTTCTCCATTTGCAAATGTATTTTAGCTTCCTCAATCTCACCGATATTTGGTGGTTTATAGCACATCCCTACAAACATTTTCTTTATACTTTTACCTCCACTGCTAATTTATATCCACAAGGTCGCTACATTTTCATCATTCCCTTCATAGACATCATCCCTTATAATAGGTTTTAGATCCGGTTTAACATATAGACATACTCCACCTCCCCTTCTATTTGTTCGATCCTTCCGAAAAAGAGAATAACCCTCTAAATTAACTGTCCAGTCATGAGTTACATCCCACCATGTTTCAGTAATGCCTATGATATCATACTGCTCCCTTGCAGCTATTAATTCAAGCTCCCCCATTTTATCTGTCAGGCTTCTTACATTAGCAAGCATGCATTTACGTTTTTTTTTCAGCCTGTACTATTTATAATGCGCAGCACAAACCACAAACGAAACACGACCGTGGTGCTGAGGTAGGGAATTGAGAAACGCCAACCCGCAGCCACGCGGGCACGCCTAGGATGTAGATTTGCTTGCAATCTGGGTCAGGAGAACAGCAGGTAGAGTAGTCGTTATACTTGCCAGGTCTGGATTGGAGAGTAGCAGATCGTTGGGGTACTTTGCCACGGTCTAGAGTGGAGAGTAGTCGTTGCGAGGGTAGCCAAGGTCAGGATTGTAGAGATCAGGATGGTCGTACATAAGCCGGGTCAGAGAAGGTGAGATACGGAGTCCAGAGAACGAAGCAGGGTCAGGCAGCAGAGAGATCAGGAACAAGGCAGGCAGGGCACAAGGTATGGAACAGCAGGATCAAGGCAGGAATGCAGCAAGGCACGACGTCACACAAGGTTATGCTCAGCAATGAGTGTCTGGGCTGACTAGGTATTTAAGGAGCCTCCCTCCAATGAGAAGCGGATAAGCTGCTAGGTCGCGCAGGTGCGCCCTATTATACAGCCCGATTAGGTCTGGGGGTAGAGCTTCGTCCCGTGCACGTCACCGATGTCAGGAGGTGGCGATCCGATCACGCGCCACTCGTGCATCGCGCATGCCCGTCATCCGAATGGGAACGGAGCCTGGAGGCGGTTCTAGGGGAAACATGTCTTGTGCGCTTCACTGACATCAAGGGGTGGCGACTCGATCGCATGCCACTCTCGCACTGCGCATGTCCATCCTCGCAGCGGAGGCGGAGACTGGGGACGGATCCGGAGAGGCAAGCTGGTTGCTCATTGTCTGAGCGCGCGTGTAGTGGAACCGCTGTGGGGCCGCAACTCTTGAGTGCCAGAAGTAGAAGGCTGAGGAGGTGAGTTCCGGCCATCAGGATGGCGAATCCTCACACTATTATCTTATCCGCTCCTTCCTTTCTGCACCCACTTGGTTTAGTCTTTAGAAGTTTCTAGTATTATATGTATTTACTATGGGTCTCACTGCTTGTCAAACTCGCACTTGCCCCCATTCTACCTCCATAACCCCTTGTGTCCTCCTCTATTCTATTTAGTTTGTTATCTGTTTCATTCCCTTCATTATCTCTCTGCATTGTTTAAATGTCTCGTTCACGTGTGCCGTGATACGGGACATTTAAACATGACGCAGGTAGCAGCACCCCATATTGGGGCCTATAACTCAGAAAGCAGGTAGTCTTCAAGGATAAAATGTATGCGTTTCAGCTCCAGAGACCACCTGCTTCATTACTGTATTATTAAAATAAAATGAAAAGCTGTGCGATCGTTTGTTAGAGTCACTGATTCTCTCTACTCTCAATGTGCGTCTCTTACAGATAGATGCAGCCCGGTAGGATTCGCAGAGCGGGAGTTCCATTCAGAAGCAGGGATGCACACTGTGTTAATCCTGATTGATCATTAGTCTCCCTACAGGGAGTCCGCAAGCACACGGGATTAGAAACGTGCCCATAGCGAATTTCGTGAGAGCAGCGCCACCAACCATGTGGCTACATAAGTATATCCAATGAAATGCATACAGAACCTCTGAACCCCAAAAATAACCACAACGTATATATATATATATATATATATATATATATATATATATATATATATATATATATATATATATATATATATATATATATATATAGACATATGGAGACCAGGGGATCCTGATAGCCAAAAAGAGACAGCACACTGCAGGTATGGTATCAAAAAAGTGTATTCAGTAACACAAGGCCGCCAACGTTTCGGTCCTCCCAGTGCCCTGAGGAAGGTCCCGTTGGGAGGACCGAAACGTTGGCGGCCTTGTGTTACTGAATACACTTTTTTGATACCATACCTGCAGTGTGCTGTCTCTTTTTGGCTATCAGGATCCCCTGGTCTCCATATGTCTACATACTCTCTATGGGACAAGCATCTGCCTCCTGCAACAAAACCGTGAGTGCTAATCTCCATACCTGACTATATATATATATATATATATATATATAATGCATATAAGTGTCAAAGATGAGTGCTACTGAGCATGGCAATATATATTTAAAATCAGAGACAAAACATGAAACACAGACAGAGCCCAGTGCTACATCCATTGACACAAATACATGGTACAGTGCCTATATATATATCTATATATATAAAATCGAATGGTTATTGCTATCTGCGGTGAATCTGATTGGTCCTCAGCCTCTGGCCAATCAGATTGGTGGGTCTGACGTCACCCAACTGCCACTCTCTTCCCTCTCGGTGCGCCACACACACACAGACACACACACACACACACACACACACACACACACACACACACACACACACACACACACACACACACACACACACACACACACACACACACACACACACACACACACACACACACACACACACACCTCTATCTCCGGCGCTCATCTCTCCCCTCCCAGCGCTCATCTCTCCCCTCCCTCCCTCCGCTCACCTCTCCCTCCGCTCACCTCTCCCTCCGCTCACCTCTCCCTCCCTCCCTCCACTCACTTCTCCCTCCCTCCCTCCGCTCACCTCTCCCTCCGCACACCTCTCCCTCCCTCCGCACACCTCTCCCTCCCTCCGCTCACCTCTCCCTCCCGGCGCTCCGCTCATCTCCATCCCTGGTGGGGGAACAGGCAGTGGCCAGGCAGGCTGCTTCGCGGCGCCTAAGACGGCGGCGCCCGGAAGGACCCCCTTCCTCCCTCACGGCGCCTAAGATGGCGGCGGCCGGAAGGGCCCCCTTCCTCCCTCGCGGCGCCGAGTGAGAAGATGGCGGCGCCCGGAAGTAGAGGTAGGTGTCGCGTGTGTGACGCTCTAGGTGACGTGTGTGTGTGTGTGTGTGTCACTGTGTGTGTGTGTGGGGGGGGGGACACTGTGTGTGTGTGTGTGGGGGGGGACACTGTGTGTGGGGGGGACGACGACACTGTGTGTGTGTGTGTGTTTGTGACACTGTGTGTGTGTCTCAGTGTGTGTGTGTGTGTGTGTGTGTGTGTGTGTGTGTGTGTGTGTGTGTGTGTGTGTGTGTCACTGTGTGTGTGTGTGTGTGACACTGTGTGTGTGTGTGTGTGACACTGTGTGTGTGTGTGCCCCCCCTGCCTTTCACGCCCCCCCCTGCCTTTCACGCCCCCCCTGCCTTTCATGCCCCCCCTGCCTTTCACGCCCCCCCTGCCTTTCACGCCCCCTCTTGCCTTTCACGCCCCCCATGCCTTTCACGCCCCCCCTGCCTTTCACGCCCCCCCTGCCTTTCACGCCCCCCCTGCCTTTCACGCCCCCCCTGCCTTTCACGCCCCCCCCTGCCTTTCACCCCCCCCTGCCTTTCACGCCACCCCCTGCCTTTCACGCCCCCCCCCTGCCTTTCACGCCCCCCCCCTGCCTTTCACGCCCCCCCCCTGCCTTTCACGCCCCCCTGCCTTTCACGCCCCCCCTGCCTTTCACGCCCCCCCTGCCTTTCACGCCCCCCCTGCCTTTCACGCCCCCCCTGCCTTTCACGCCCCCCCTGCCTTTCACGCCCCCCCTGCCTTTCACGCCGCCCTGCCTTTCACGCCCTCCCCCTGCCTTTCATGCCCCGCCCCCCTGCCTTTCATGCCCCCGCCCCCCCTGCCTTTCACACCCCCACCCCCCCTGCCTTTCATGCCCCCGCCCCCCCTGCCTTTCATGCCCCCGCCCCCCCCGCCTTTCACGCCCCCGCCCCCCCTCCTTTCAAGCCCCTGCCCCCCCCTGCCTTTCACGCCCCCCGCCTTTCATGCCCCCGCCCCCCCCCTTCCTTTCACGCTCCCGCCCCACGTGCCTTTCACGCCCCCGCCCCCCCTGACTTTCACGCCCCCACCCCCCCTGCCATTCACGCCCCCGCCCCCCTGCCTTTCACGCCCTTGCCCCCCACCTGCCTTTCAGGCCCCCCCCTGCCTTTCACCCCCCCCCCTGCCTTTAACCCCCCCCCTGCCTTTCACACCCCCCCCTGCCTTTCACGCCCCCCCCCTGCCTTTCATGCCCCCCCCTGCCTTTCACGCCCCCCCTGCCTTTCATGCCCCCCCCTGCCTTTCATGCCCCCCAACTGCCTTTCACGCCCCCCCCTGCCTTTCACGCCCCCCCCCTGCCTTTCGCACCCCCCTGCCTTTCACGCCCCCCCAGCCTTTCACGCCCCCCCCTCCTGCCTTTCATGCCCCCCTCCCTGCCTCCGGGCAACGCCGGGTATATCAGCTAGTATATATATATTTTGAATGCAATGGTCTTTTAGTTTAATTCTTTGGCCAAAGTGTCATAAGCCCATGAGCCCCTCCAAGGCAGACCACATCTCATGGGTCCTAACACTAATATAAATTCTTAATAACCTGTACATTACCAGGAAGAATGATTTATAATAAATCTGTCAAAATTAGTTGCATAGTTCTAAGTTTGATTGAAGCTCTTATTAACCTGTACAATACCAGGAAAAGTACTCTGTATTAGATTTGTCGCAACCAAACTGCATGCAAGTTCCCATGAGTGTGGAAGGTGAAATGGAGTGAGCTTTAACCATTTAAAAATAGGAGGGATGTGGTCTGCCTTGGAGGGGCTCATGGGCTTACGACACTTTGGCAAAAGAGTTAAACTAAAAGACCATTTTATTCAAAAGATATCTATATATATAGGCACTGTACCGTGTATTTGTGTCAATGGATGTAGCACTGGGCTCTGTCTGTGTTTCATGTTTTGTCTCTGATTTTAAATATCCTATGAAATGAACAGCAATAAGGGATTGGTTACACTGTATTTAGATTAAAAACACAATCTCACTCTAGTGCCGCCTATTATTACTGTAGAGTACTGCGACCAATGTTAAAACTCAATTTTTTTCATTCACTGTGAACTCACAAGTTCGTTGCGCTCATCCCACAAAATGTAAATAATGACTGCAGACTTAAACGCTCTTTGTAGCGGCCATGCCAGCAGTAAAAATTAATATATCTGTACAAATACTTACATTTGTAAAATTCTTTAGAAATATTAATTGAATAAGACTGTAAGTCTTTAACAATATTTCAATTAATTTGTATTCAATATATTTTTATTTTTAATGTGTATTCATGAATTATATTTATATTTGTATTGATTTATATATTTATATCCTCTCTTCCCTTCCTCCCTTGCTGCCACCTTAATATGAAGGAGATGTTGGTGGTAAATGAGTGTCTCAATGAGTAAAGGTGCTGTACTGACTCTGACAACAATGACCCTGAGATTAAAGCAATAGTGCCTGGTTTGAATCCCAGGGTCAACTTCTTGAGCAAGTTACATTATCTCCCTGTGCTTCAGGCACAACAAAATAGATTGTAAGCTCTATGGGGCAGTGACTACACTAGAACACAATTATTATATTTTTTACACATTGGGTCAAATATGCAACATCCAAGAGCCAATATTGAAGGAAAGCAGGAAATCATTCTATTAACTCTATAAATGTTTCAAAAGTTGGAAAAAGCCAAAGCTAGGCTGCCACCTACAAGGTAAAGGGAGGATCAAGCAGGTGATGAACTGTTTGCCCATCCCATAGATTAATTATTACATAGCAGTTTACAGACATATAGAAGAACAATGCAGCGACAAATTCAATCAAGACTAGTAGATAGTGAGAGAAACAATGTTTGAATGATAAGCTCACATTAAAGTACAGTAGCTTCGAAGGGATAAGGTCACTGTACAGGAACATGTATCCTCAGTTACTGGTGAGAAATCCAGATCATCACTGAAAGCTGGTGACCCACCCAAGAGCTCATCTTGGGAAAATTCAGATTTCATGATGAAACTTACCATTCATTTGAATGTACAGTAAGAACCTCTATCTCATATAAAATAAGCAGCAACATTGACAGGCACAACACCTTGGCATGTATCTGCAGTTTCTAAAGCACAATATATCTACAGCATAGACACCATAGATGTCTACATGTATGTTGCTTCAGGCTCCTTTCTTTTAGGCTGGCAAAATCTCTGACAAACATGAATTATAGCAGGCCAGGAATCATGCTTGCAATTTAGCAAAATAATGTGTTTTTTTTGTTCAATGTGCGAGAGTCAGAAGTTCTGTGATTATTACAATTATTACACTTCCTGGTAGGCTACTATATGCAGTATACAAAGAATTTCATGGAACACAAGAGTTTATGGGGGTTGTTCATGTACAACACATGGAGTAATAGAATTACAGGGGCAGACTGGCCTGGGAAGCAGGGGACAATTGCCGTCTGGGCTGTGTTAATTTTGAATAATTGTATGTAACTATCCAAGAACGTGGGGAATTCTTGTGTTCTCCTCCCTGTGATACCTTTCTCTACTTTCCTTCCTGCGACAGAGATAGAGGAAGGAGCAGCCTTGGCATTGTGAATGAGTGACAGGGGTTGGGAGTAAGGCTTATTATTTTGATAATAAAATATGAAGAACCAGGGAGAGACACAGTCCTCAAAGTTGAGACACAGGAACAAGGGGAAGGACAAAGGGAACAGGGAAGAGACACAAGGATCAGGGGCTAGTCATAATACACATAGCAGAACGACATTCATGGATATAGAGGACGGAAGAGTAAGTAAGGGCATACGGCAGAGAGATAAGGAAAGGAGTAAGCTTTTACATAGGGAAAAGTGAGAGGCATAAGCCACATGGTAGAGAGACACTGAATCATGGGAGAAAAACAGGTACATTAGAGGCAAACATAAATCAGGGAACTCCTAGAAACAAACACACCCCACGTCCACTGTATTCCAATAGTTAACTGGGACACTGTATCAGATCTCCTTTCAAAGAGTTTGTGGCCATATTGCAGTACAGTATGTATTTTTGAGCTACTCCCCCGAAATATGTGTGAATACCTATAAATGTATAATTTTAGACTTCCATGTATTTATTTAAAAGGGGCGCAAGTTCATGGGAAAATAGGTTGTGTTTCCGGATTAAAATTGGATTTAACAATGAATTATTGGGGATATGTGTTAACATTTAAAGAGGTGTTTACTCAATTTAATACCTCATTACTGTATGTAAACAACAGACCTCCATGACCCTGTCCCTAAGAATCTTGTTAATGTTTATGCCAAATTTAACTATATTTTTCACTACATTCCATTTATATTTATATGCCATGCGCACTAATTCTCTGTGTGCCAAAATAAGTGAAAATACATTTTTTTCACAACTGTCGTCATTTGTGGTGGTTAGTACTTAGGCTCCAGAGTAGAAAAAGCAGGATATTCAGCGCTCGTGCTGTATTGAAATGTGGATAGTCCCTTTGCAGCATGCACATAGAGCGTCTCCCCAAAAGCTCCTACTTCAAGGTGATCCCCCCTGAAATGGGGGGAGGGCACCCTGCAAAACAAGGTGAAAAAAAATGCACAAATGCGCACCAGGGATTAGTAATAGGTAATTTATTAAAAATGTACACAGATACTGAGGGGATCCAACCCCACCTCAGATGAAAGGCTAAGCAGCTAAAGTTCAGTATTATTAGAGAGTACCTCCAATTCTCATCCTGCGCGTGTTTGCTGGCAAGCTGTGACGGAGCCTGCAGGAGACAGCAGCGGTGTTTTCCATCTTCGCGGTGCCGAGATCCGGATCCTCTGCAGTCACCGCGAGCCCGCTTCCTGTCTCAGTGTGAGTGTCCGTCTCCCCTTGCCAGTTGTTTAATCCTATGGCGGTTTTATCACAAATCGTTAGATAGTTTTCTTTCATGTTTGTTTTATGTTTTATTCCTTATATGCATTTTTATTGTAAACTGTATGCTTTGCAGTTTAGGGTTTAGTTAGAATTGGAGGTACTCTCTAATAATACTGAGCTTTAGCTGCTTAGCCTTTCATCTGAGGTGGGGTTGGATCCCCTCAGTATCTGTGTACATTTTTAATAAATTACCTATTACTTATCCCTGGTGCGCATTTGTGCATTTTTTTTTCACCAGTACTTAGGCTCCAGTTTATTTTCAAATACATGTAATAATTCTGCTTTGCAGGATGTTCACAGTACAAGCACACATTCACAGTACAAGCACACATTCACAGTACAAGCACACATTCACAGTACAAGTACACATTCACAGTACAAGCACACATTCACAGTACAAGCACACATTCACAGTACAAGCACACATTCACAGTACAAGTACACATTCACAGTACAAGCACACATTCACAGTACAAGCACACATTCACAGTACAAGCACACATTCACAGTACAAGCACACATTCACAGTACAAGCACACATTCACAGTACAAGCACACATTCACAGTACAAAAAAGAATGGTGACAATGAGTTTATTTTCTTAGGCAAAACATATTTTGATTTTTCTTCTTTTTAAAACTCAAAAAAGCTGCACTTTTGTACCACTTACATTATTAACAAAAACTAGTTTGTGGCTGCTCCTTGGATTTATCACTTCCCCCTTTTTAACCCTTTGTTTCCCCAAGACGTAGCCCTAATGTCATGGGGAAAAAGGGGAGAACACAGGGGGGAGCACAGGTTTGAGAAATGTAACACGTACAAATTCAGTGTCAATGGAATATGAAATGCTCCTAGTTTGATAGGTGCATGGGTGGTGTTTTGTAGAATAAAGTAATAACTTAAACACGTACACGGCCTTGTGTAAGCGCTGTCACGTAAGTGTCTCTTTCCTCTTCACCTTGCTTCTTCCTTCTTTTTTCTTTCTTTCTTTGCCGTTCTATAGTTGTTCTGCTGCTTTTTTCCAAACGCACGTCCCTTCAAACTCTCAGTGAGGTTCAGTCGTGTGATGTCGCCCTCGGAGCAAGGAATAAATAAGAAATTTTGAGGGACAAATAAAACAAATATACAATAAGTGCTACTCATGTGATTATACGCAAAATATGCAGGAAATCCTGCAAGCACTCACACGGGCAAGTGTGAGTGCAGTCCTGGGGGAAGGTATCTTTATCCTCCTTCTACTGCTGCGGCACAGTTTATTCGAGCATTTGCCCGTTCTGTGCCGCAGCAGTAGCCTGGCGCGCGCCCGAGTGTGACGGGCGCACGCCGAAGCAGCGGAAGAGCGCCCTCCGATCGGGGCGCTCTCCCTACCGCTGCCGGGTCCGCCGGGTCCCCCGGAACCCCCTGCCGCTGTCCCGCGATCGCGGGACACCAGGGCTCCCTCGGGGAGCCCCTGGACACGCGTGCAGCGGGCGCACGCTCCCGATGACGCGTGACCGCGCGTCTATGACGCGCGGCACGCCGAGGGGCGGCCACTAGCAAGCCGGGAGATTTCCCGGCTTGCGGTACCGACCACATTTCAATAAAGTGTGTCGGTAGTGTACGTATAAAGTTCTTGATAAGGAACTTCAATCCTCCAACACAATAAGTAAATTGATGGGGAAAGGGGGAGAAAATAATGAATTTTCTTTGCTATAGTCCCCAATGTCATGGGGTCTGGCACTCCAGGGAGCGCAGGATGCAATCTGTAATGCAGTGGAACGGAAAAGAATGCCTCCTCTTCTAAGGGATGCTGGGATCACGTAACTGCTATGTGGTTTGGCAGGTAGAGGAGGGGTGCTGCAACCCCACCAGCACCCACAGGGTTAATATATGTTGTTAACAGCTAGACATATACTGTATTCACTTTGTAGAATTTTTTTGCATGGAATGTCAGAATATACATTGAAATTCTTTGCAGACAGACACAAAAACAGTAAGAACAATAACTTTTTAAATGAAACTATGAGTAAATATATGTATCGGATGTACATTCTGTGGTAGGCTGGTGGGAAAGAACATCGCGGATGATACAAGGACTTTGGGTTTCTTCACACAACCAAGCATTTCTTTGCAGTAACATTTGAATACAGGGAACTACAGTATAGTGAAGTACATGCAGTCTTATCAAAGAGCTTCAATCTTAGTAACTATGGCAATCACAAATGTTGTATGAGTTGTCTAGGGTAGAGGTGTTTTTCATTACCATTATCAGAAGCAGCTTTCCATGTATCGGTTATACAGTACATACTGTATGTAGAAATTTCAAGTATATACTCCTTGGATGTTTTTTAATTAACTTCACCCCTCTCTACTCTGCACAATTTACAGAAACTGTACACACTGAGACATTTAGCCCCAAAAGAAATGCATAACACACAGTTTAGAACTATAGCCCCTAGTTAGTATGGAGAGTGAACCCCGTGAAGTCCGGTGCTCAACAAGGTATAACGCTGGGTATAACAAGTACTTTTGTAACCTCAGAGGTATATGGACAAGATGAAACAACGATCCCACTGCTGATAAAATATAATAAGCTTTGAAAGTAATGCCGAGGAAGCATATAACCAGACTAACGCAGCCAAGGAGGGGGGGCCGTTTTGCAGGAAGGAAAACAGAGACAAGACGTAAAGCCGTGTAAGACTCCCGTCATGTACTCATAAAGTAACCTAAACCTGCTGCCCTTACCCGCCTGGCGTCTGTGTTGCTCCTTCGTTGGCGTCCCGGTCTGTGCTCCGCAGCGGCTGCGCTCCGGAATGACGTCACCGCTGGCGCCGGCTTGCTTGCTCCGGGACCTCCTGGATACGTCATGGATAGCGGCGAACCCTCGCAACAGCGGAGGGAAGTAGCTTCGTGGCCAGAAAACTCCAAGCAGGGGATCGTTGGCGTGCTCCAGCCGAATGGTAAAACAGCAGTAGAAGGTAAGTTTGTAGGCGGGCACTGCAAAATCAGGATCTCAGCCACAAAATGTAGATAAAATCAGCTTTATTTGGACATGTTGCTGGACATCACAGAGACTCTGTGATGTCCAGCAACATGTCCAAATAAAGCTGATTTTATCTACATTTTGTGGCTGAGATCCTGATTTTGCAGTGCCCGCCTACAAACTTACCTTCTAGAACTATAGCCACTACTTATTTGATATTGACAATTCATTATCTTGCTTGCTTGACAATGTAGTACCTTTACAGTAAATATCTGAAAAAATACATTTGAATTGATATGAAATACATTTATATTGATATGAAATAAATTAGAAAATTGTTGAGGGTCATTTAATGTTTTTAACTTTAAAAGACAATGGTTTCCTCTGTACTGTGTGAAAGATCCCAAGCAAAAACAATAAAATACAGCAGCAGACCAAATAAGATACAGTATGTAATATCACCTGTCACTCATCATGGAATTTTATTTGTCTAATGATTAAGATTGTAAGCACTTTAGAGCAGGGTCTCCTTTTCCTAAATGTTACTTTTATGTCTGTAGCACTTCTTCCCATTATGTGTTATTTGTATTATTTTTTATTTATATGATTGTCACGTGTATTACTGCTGTGACGCGCTATGTACATAAATGGCGCTATATAAATAAAGATATACATACTAATGTCTGAAAAATGTAAGTGATGGATGACTTCAGTTTGCAAATGATTAGTAATTATCTACAGTTCAACTGTATTTTACAAGAACCATACATTGGTTACAAGTAATCCTGAGAGAAAATCAGTCTTCTTTCACAAAGAATATTACGGCTTTTAATCTGCAGGCAAAGGTACTAACTACACTAAAGGCTACTATTGTATGTTCAAGAGAGCTCTCAATATATCAAATCCAATATAGTGTAGCCTACTGTAAGTAATAAATCACCTTGAATCTTTACAAGAACCCTCTAGATATCTAATGCACTTATTTTATTCACAATACATTTGGCTTAAAATAGAACACCCCTCTACTTTCAAATGTAAAAAATGTTCAATATTATTGTGCAGTTAATTTTTTTTATTGCATTTTTCCTTTCAGTTTGGGCAACAATGCATTGCTATGTGATTACTCTGATGGAGAAGGAACACATTTCTTGGTATAACATTACAGTACATTTAAGTATTAGAGATTAATGGTACATGAGATTTCCCTTGCATATGTTGAGTCATAACGTATAAAACAGGTCTACTTAGTCAACAAACTAATAAGCAATGACAACATACATATGTTTTATAAAGTGTTAGGTGTGATAGGATTGAAGAGTAAATTATTTACAAAGCAGAAGCACAGTACTCTTATTTATTTTGCAAACAATTTCAATTAAATGGTCAAGCCAGCACAGGACTGCTGTTCTTGTTATTTTTTTTTATTTATTTTTTTTTACATATTTTAGCCACTAGTTTAGTAGCTTGCAAGCCATATAAAATGTACCAATGTTCCACATTGTAATTATTAAATCTTTCACAAAATGAATGGAAACAGCTCCAAAAATACACCCAAAATATATGGTCACCCCCAAGTTTCCTTCGTTATGGTAAGGTACAAACAGGTAACACAATAAATAGGATCAATAGGATCCAAACCCTTTAGTAATGACTCATTAAGATACAACATGTATTTGAAAAGAATTAAAGACTTTTAATCCATTTGAAATAAAATATTTATCTTAATAAAAACCCTATGATCTTTTGTGGTGTTGTTTGGGCCCACTTCGTTCTGTGCACCCTGTACTGTATAAGCTTTTTTACATTCTAGAGTGCTGTCTATTACTGTATTTAGTGTATATCTTAATGTTTGTAGTCAGACTTTATCACCCAACAAAGGGGCTACCTTGAATGGCAATAATGCTATTGTCACGCAGTCCTATTCTTAACATATTTTAGAGTGGAATTGGTATATTTATATATTTTAGAGTGAATTGGTATGGGTCCCGCCTCCAGATTGCGCCCACAGGGGATTTAATCGGCGTGCCACGTACGTGCGTGACATGCGCTCTACACTCGCAGGTACCGCATCACCAATCCCCGTCAGTAAACCCTCCCACACCTGTCTCCTACAACTCTTCAGCCAATCACAGCAGGCACTCCTGACGCGCCCCATCTCGTCTAGTCCTCATTGGTCCCAGTATGCCTTATATGCTCAGCGTTCCACTGGTTCATTGGCTGAGCATAAACCTTCCGACGTGCAAAGTGTTCACTGCTGTCTTGCCTCCACAGTCTTGTTGTGCTTCCTGATCCTTGCTCCTGACCTTAGCTATTCCTCCGGACTCCGCTCTTCTGTTCTCCCGACCCCGGCTAGCTACGACGATCCGCACCTCTCCAATACTGACCTCGGCAAAGTACCACGATGATCTGCCTCTCTCCAATCCAGACCACGGCTAAGTACCGGTGTGAAGATGGTCAGCGCGAACCTCGTGGACCTCACGAATATAGTGGATCCGGATGCAGTATTAAGACAAGGATAAAAGAATAAAACACGATATTAGTGTATAATGTCCACATTGGGGGATTGGGGGGGAAAAACAGGGGGAGTGGGAAGGGGGAGTGGGGGGGTGGGGTAGGAGTGGACGGTGGTTGGATGGATGGTGGGTTCCCACTAACTAATCACAGAATACATAGAATATATGGATCCAGTGACTCACACGGGCTTGTGTGGTGTCTCTCCCTCAACGCTGACTGGAGTGGGTAAATACAGACTCATATACTGGAGTCTCAGATATACATTAAACTCACACGGCCTGATGTGAGTCCTTGCCCTCAGAGGGTAATGTCCTGTATGGATGGTGTCCTGTTGTTTCAGCAGAGTTGTCCCCCGATGGGTGTGGTGTGTGAGTGTCTCCTCTCCCCGTATCCCAAATGACCAAAAAGAAATGTGCAAACCAAAAGTCAAAATGAATTAAAAGGTCTTTAATGGGTTAACAGTGAAGACATGTGCATACACTATGCATACATGTTGTGGTGCTTAAAAAGTATAAAACAATATATGACACGATAACACAATGAACTAAACAGTATGTGATGTACTGAAGCAAACACAAAAAAAGACTCCCACACTAAACAGATATACAAAATCACTTGCCCAGCATCATCCGCTCAGAGCACTCCTGCACGATCTCCTCCTCCGTTTTTTGCTCCAACTGGCGCGTCCGGCAGCGGAACCGGAAAGGGGGATCTGAACCGGATGTCCTGCAGTGTGCTGGGTCCCTCTGTCAATGAGCTCCGGCACCTGACGAAGCTTATTGCGAAACGCGTAGTTCCCTGCCGGAGCTCATTGACAGAGGGACCCAGCACACTGCAGGACATCCGGTTCAGATCCCCCTTTCCGGTTCCGCTGCCGGACGCGCCAGTTGGAGCAAAAAACGGAGGAGGAGATCGTGCAGGAGTGCTCTGAGCGGATGATGCTGGGCAAGTGATTTTGTATATCTGTTTAGTGTGAGAGTCTTTTTTTGTGTTTGCTTCAGTACATCACATACTGTTTAGTTCATTGTGTTATCGTGTCATATATTGTTTTATACTTTTTAAGCACCACAACATGTATGCATAGTGTATGCACATGTCTTCACTGTTAACCCATTAAAGACCTTTTAATTCATTTTGACTTTTGGTTTGCACATTTCTTTTTGGTCATTTGGGATACGGGGAGAGGAGACACTCACACACCACACCCATCGGGGGACAACTCTGCTGAAACAACAGAACACCATCCATACAGGACATTACCCTCTGAGGGCAAGGACTCACATCAGGCCGTGTGAGTTTAATGTATATCTGAGACTCCAGTATATGAGTCTGTATTTACCCACTCCAGTCAGCGTTGAGGGAGAGACACCACACAAGCCCGTGTGAGTCACTGGATCCATATATTCTATGTATTCTGTGATTAGTTAGTGGGAACCCACCATCTATCCCACCACCGTCCACTCCTACCCCACCCCCCCACTCCCCCTTCCCACTCCCCCTGTTTTTCCCCCCAATCCCCCAATGTGGACATGATACACTAATATCGTGTTTTATTCTTTTATCCTTGTCTTAATACTGCATCCGGATCCACTATATTCGTGAGGTCCACGAGGTTCGCGCTGACCATCTTCACACCACTACTGCCACGCTGAGAAGGACACGGGATTCCCTTCTCCAAGGTCAAGCAGCAACCACAAAATCAACTAAAAGGGCCAGTATATGTTTTTCTACACACCCTTTTGCACCACAAACACCAAAACCATATTTTATATTTTATCATTTTTTGACAGAGTAAGGCGTTACAACAACTTTTTAAGCCACAAAATTTAGGGAGCGCCCCAGTCCAAATAACCTCCACACGGCTAAGTACCACCTATGATTCGCTACTCTCCAACACCGAACTCGGCAAGTATTACTGACCATCCAGACTTCTCCTACCCCGAACCAGCTACCTTGACTATTCAACACTCCAGGCACGCCCACGCGGCTGTGGGTTGGTGTAATATTAAATCCCCACCACGGACTCGCTGTCACACCTTGTTTGTGGTGAGCACTCCATTACAATATAGGAAAGAAGTCCTTTCTGAGGCTCCTTAGCCAAAATAAAAAAATATAACGTTGCCTCTTCTGCCGAATGTAAAATATGCTTTCTGCGGCTGCATGTCCTGATGTTCCTAATTAAATTACTGTACAGTTAGATACAGTGCATTTCCTCATGGAGTCGCTGGATACTTTATCTGCTAGACAGTTGTACAGTACTACTGCTGTTAGTGTATCTAAATAGTAGCAACCACTTTAATTTTCTAGCTTTATACTGTATTTTGTACATACTGTATTCTATATAGTATATAGTATCAATGACATTTTTATATATTTAAATGCCTTTATAGCTTTAGGTATAGTACTACTGTAAGTGTTTAGACAGTAAAAACATGAACACACAAAAAGTATATTTAAAGAATGAACATTTATATTTAGACAGGATAACCAAGGGAAAAATAATAATAGAGCAATACAACGTCGCCTCCTTCAAAATTTAAATTTTTTGTATTTTCCTTCTTTGCAATGGCTGGTGCTTATTGGACATCTGGCTCCCATTCTTGGTCTGTAAAGAACGAGGCAATATTCTATATTATCAATCGCACCATACATTAGGCCCCTAAGTGTTCAATTTACTACATTTCTTCTTGTAGAGAACAATATACAGTACTGAGCTAGTAACCAAACATCTCTCCCTCTCTCTGTCACTGTCTCTCCATATATAAGTAATGACTAGTGAGGTTTAGTATTCTTTTCACAGTCATTAATTGTTATATTGTGTAAAAAGAAGGAAGAAACAATGCGCACCAAATGTACTATGCAAGATTTAATAAAACAAAGTATATACAGTATATATATATATACATATATGGAAGTCCAATCTGGAACGGTGATCCTATGCCAATGGGGTCTGTGCTCCGCTGCTGAGATCAAGGAGACACTCCGGTGCTGGTGCCGTACGAGTGCTGTGTCACCTGGATGGTGCCGTCAACTCAGCAATTCGAAAAAAGATCCGGTCCACTTATCTCCCCTCATAGAGATAGAGAGTCTGCAGACATTGATTCCTGCTGTGGTAACCCATGTCTATGTCACATAAAATGCCTTAAAAAAATGTTTTGATGTAAGCGCAATACATTTCTTTTTGTACAATTGTATTTATTATAAACTCTACTTCACGGTGAGAGTTGTGTGCTGTTTTTTTCCCATTTTCCTAGTACCATTGAGATGATGAGCCATCTCTTTTGAAAAGATGCAGACTCTCTCCATTACAGTTAACACAAGGTTTTGTTGTATTTAAAGTCTGTTTTCTTTCTCTAGTGTTTCGTTAACACTGTGTATTCTTGGTGTATTTAGAGAATTCTACAATTTTTCTCCAACACACACATATATACATACATATATATATACATATATATATATATATACATATATATATATACATATATATATATATATATATATATATATATATATATATGTATGTGTGTGTGTATATATACATATATATATATATATATATATATATATATATATATATACATATATAAAATATATATATATATAGGGAACCATGTTAAAAATGGTTATTGAGGCAAAAAGTGACACTGTGTGCTCATTTGCATGTCATTTCCCAGAATCCCTTGCTGCAGTGGAAGTGCTGTATGCTGGGTGATGATGGGGAAAGACGGGGTTGCAGACCTGCCTAAGACATGCAGATGAGCATACAGTTATATTTGCATATATATGTGTGTGTGTGTGTGTGTGTGTGTGTGTGTGTGTGTGTGTGTGTGTGTGTGTGTGTGTGTGTGTGTGTGTGTGTGTGTGTATGTATATATATTGTGACAAACGGCTTACTCCGGGGCTCCGTCGTTTGTCCGGGACTGTTTAGAACACGGTCTTTTAGGGTAGGTTAAATGATGAGGCGTCACGTACTGTTCCTTTAAACAGGCTATGCCTGGTTTATTCAGTCCCAGGCACTGAGACTGCCACAGTGCATACAACAGAAAACAGATCAAAACAAAAGCTGCTCACCTGAGCGATAACTTAACTTAGATATCCCTGACTCAGGGTTGGAAGTGGCTTTTCCACTCCCAACAACAAAACAAGGTTCTTTTGCAGTCTTACACAAATGAACAGAAAGATTGAACCTGTTTGGGGAAGAGGCTTCTCCCCTCTGTAGTTCAGCAGCCTTCCAGCCTCCTGGCTCTTGTGGAGAGAGCAGAGCAAACAGGAAATCAGTCTTTCATACCTGATTCCTAATTAGCATGACAGGTGACAGAAATCAGGCAGCAGACAAACTCTGGTCTGGATCTCTCATCCCTCAGTTCCAGCGCTTGCCAAACTGTGGGATGGAGTGTATGTATTATAAGGCTGCACTCCCAGGCCAAACAGGATAGAAACTGTCTAGTATCCTGGGAGCCCTATATACGGAATTTATTACCATCCCCTGGTTTCTGTCACATATCCTCCCCCCCAGCTCAGACCTCGAGGGATGAGCGACCATGGATATTAGGGAGTGCATCCTTGACAACCCGTCAGCATTGCCATGTTTGTGCCCTGACCTGTGTTCCACAGAAAATTTAAAGGGTTGTAGGCTTAGGAACCACCTGGTCACTCTAGCCTTCTTTTCCCTGTTTTGACACATCCAGGTAAGGGGTGCATGATCTGTGACCAACCGGAATTTTCTCCCCAACAGATAGTATTTGAGCGTCTCTACAGCCCACTTTATTGCGAGACACTCTTTCTCTACTATGGAGTAATTTTTCTCCTGGGGATTAAGTTTCCTACTTAAATAAAGGATGGGGTGCTCCTCACCTTGAGACTCCTGGGAGAGTACCGCCCCCAGCCCTACCTCAGATGCGTCGGTTTGGACTACGAACTCTTTGGAGAAGTCAGGTGTGACCAACACTGGTTGGGCACAGAGAGCTTCTTTCAGGCTTCTAAAGGCCTGTTCGGTTTCCGGGGACCACTTTACCATTAGCGGTCCTCTTGCTTTTGTGAGGTCAGTTAGTGGGGTTGCCTTAGTTGCAAAATTGGGAATAAACCTTCTATAGTACCCAATTAACCCCAAAAAGGTCCTTACTTGTTTTTTTGTAACTGGCCTTGGCCAATTTTGTATCGCCTCCACTTTGAGTGTTTGGGGTTTGAGTAAACCTCTGCCAATAGAATATCCCAGATACTTGGCCTCCTCCAGACCAATAGTGCATTTAGCGGGGTTAGCAGTTAGTCCAGCAGACCGGACTGCGTCAAGCACAGCTTGGACCTTTGGAAGGTGGGATTGCCAATCTTCACTATGGATTACCACATCATCCAGGTAGGCGGCAGCATACCGAGCATGTGGTTTTAAAATTTTATCCATCATTCTTTGGAATGTGGCGGGAGCTCCATGTAAGCCAAAAGGCAACACCTTATACTGAAAGAGGCCGTCTGGGGTTGAGAAGGCTGTCTTTTCTTTTGCCCTTTCTGTGAGGGGAACCTGCCAGTACCCTTTTGTTAGGTCTAGGGTTGTGAGATATCGGGCTTTGCCCAGTCTCTCTACAAGTTCATCTACCCTGGGCATAGGATAAGTATCAAATTTTGACACCGCGTTTAGTTTCCGGTAGTCATTACAAAACCTTGTTGTACCATCTGGCTTTGGGACTAAGACTATAGGGCTGTTCCACCCACTTTGGGATTCCTCAATTACACCTAGTTTTAGCATTTTTTTAACCTCTAAACTTATAGCCTTTCTTTTGGCCTCTGGGATTCGGTACGGTTTAAGGTTAACTCGGACCCCCGGTTCAGAGACTAGGTCATGTTCAATTACGCTAGTTCTACCTGGCCGTATAGAGAAGATTTCTTTGTTTCTTCTCACTAAATTCTGAACCTCTCGTTTCTGATGAACAGACAGGGTTTCAGCTATGCTAACCTCTGGGTCAGTTTCTTGATTCTCTGACGGACCTGGGGGTACTAGGGTTAACAAGACTTCTCTATCTTTCCAGGGCTTGAGTAGGTTTATATGGTAAATTTGCTCAGGTTTCCTCCTACCTGGCTGTCTTACCTTATAATTTACTTCTCCCACTCTTTCCAAGACCTCATATGGCCCATGCCATTTAGCAAGGAATTTACTCTCCACGGTGGGAACCAGAACTAGTACCCTATCACCTGGAGAAAAAATTCTGACCCTAGCACCCTTATTATATGTATTCCTCTGTGCTTCTTGAGCTTTCTCCATGTGTTCCCTCACTATGGGTAGGACTGCAGCAATGCGGTCCTGCATCTGGGCAACATGCTCTATTACACTTCTGTAAGGGGTAACCTCGTGTTCCCAAGTCTCTTTGGCTATATCCAGTAAGCCCCTTGGGTGTCGGCCATACAATAGTTCAAACGGGGAGAAGCCTGTGGATGATTGGGGAACTTCCCTAATGGCAAATAACAGGTACGGTAACAAACAATCCCAGTTTTTCCCATCTTTATCAACCGCCCGCCGTAACATGCTCTTTAAGGTTTTATTGAACCTTTCCACTAAACCATCTGTTTGTGGATGATAGACTGAGGTTCTGAGATGCTTGATTTTTAGGAGTTTACATAGCTCTTTCGTTACTTGGGACATAAATGGTGTTCCCTGGTCAGATAGAATCTCTTTAGGAATCCCGACCCGGGAAAACAGAACTACTAACTCTTTTGCTATGTTTTTAGCTGAGGTGCTACGTAGGGGAACTGCCTCCGGATATCGGGTGGCATAATCTAATATTACCAATATATGCTGATGTCCCCTAGCAGACTTTATTAGGGGTCCTACTAGATCCATAGCAATCCGGTCAAATGGTACCTCTATTATGGGAAGGGGTACCAATGGGCTGCGGTACGCCTTGAACGGGGCGGTGATCTGACATTCTGGGCATGAGGAACAATAATTCGTAATTTCTGACAGAACCCCAGGCCAATAGAAGCTTCGGAGAACCTTTTCTTTTGTCTTTTCCACCCCTAGGTGTCCCCCCAATGGATGACTATGTGCGAGGTGTAATACTACGTTACGGAATGTCTGTGGTACCAACAATTGTTTAGTTGTAACTGATTTCCTTTTATCAACCCGATATACTAGGTCGTTCTCTACCTCGAAGTAGGGGTAAGCAAGTGACCTATCTGGTTGGCCAGGAGTACTATTCTGGTCCCGTATATTTCCCCTTGCTCCCGCTAATGTGGGGTCCTCCCACTGGGCCTTCTTAAAACTCCCAGGACTGACCTCTAGGTCAGCGAGGGTCTTATCCGGTTCTGGGGTGGTAAGTGTCTGCTCAACATCTTGATTTGGGGTATTCCCTACCAAAGTAGTGATGGGGAAGGGAATTTTACAGCACTCCTCCTTTTCCCCCTTCTTATTTGGGCCCTCGTCAACCTCCATTTCTGAAAAAGGGAAAGGATTTGTTTCTTCTAATACTTCGTTATGGTCCGCTATTGAACTCTGGGCGCTATTCTGAGCGGGGGACCACATTTTTAGAAAATGGGGAAAGTCGGTCCCTATTAACACATCATGTGCCAGTTTGGGTACAATACCCACCTTGAAATCTAAAGAACCAAACTCTGTTTCAAAAAAAACATCAACAGTGGAATATTCATGATTATCCCCATGTATACAACAAATTGCCACTCTTTGTGAACTGTTTCCCTGTTTCTTCTTAATGGGCAAGAGGTATTCGGACACTAGTGTGACCATGCTCCCAGAGTCAAGAAGTGCCCGAACCCTCTTACCATTAACCTTTACAAATGCCCACAGATGGTTATTCAAGGGGTCCTCTGGGCTAGGGCCCATACATTGGGACAACAGCGAATAAGGTTCCACGCTGTTGCATTGCATGGGCTCATCATTTAGTGGGCAGATTTTTGCTGTGTGGCCCCTCTCATGACAATTTACACATTTAGGTACATAGTCTGTGTCCCACTTAGAGCCTTTTCCCGGCTCCCCATGTTGGCTATTGCCCTTAGTGTGCGAACCACTGTTGCTTGTGCTGCGTGAAGGGGGTCGCCGCTCTTCAGCGCCCCTTAACCCCGGTACCCTTTTACCGTCTCTGGAAGAGTCCTGGAACCTCGGGTAGTGGGGTTGCTCCACGACTGTGGGTTGCGGGTGCTCTTCTGCTGCATTGTACCTTTCTACGAGGGCCACAAGCTCATCCGCATTGTGGGGGTCACTCCGACTGACCCAACGGCGTAAGGCAGAGGGAAGTTTCCTTAAGAACTGGTCCATGACCAACCGTTCCACGATGTGGCTGGCTGAGTTGATCTCGGGTTGTAGCCACTTCCGGGCGAGGTGGATGAGGTCATACATCTGGCTTCGGGTGGCTTTATCCCTCGTGAAGGACCATGCGTGAAACCTTTGGGCGCGAACAGCCGTGGTTACGCCGAGGCGGGCGAGGATCTCGAACTTCAATTTTGCATAGACGTTAGCTTCGGCTGGCTCTAGATCAAAGTAAGCCTTCTGGGGTTCGCCGCTTAGGAAGGGTGCGATTAGACCAGCCCACTCAGCTTCTGGCCATCCCTCTCTCTGTGCCGTGCGTTCAAACGTGAGAAGATAGGCTTCCACATCATCCGAGGGTCCCATCTTCTGAAGGTAGTGGCTTGCCCTGGTCATTTTCGGAACTGGGGCTGCCGCTGCCAGTGGAAGGTTACTGATAGTCCCCCTCAGGATCTCGAGTTCCTGCTGTAAGCCCTGAGCGAACCGCTGTTGCTCCTCTCTCAGCAAGCGGTTTGTCTCTTGCTGGTTTGCATTCGCGTTTTGCAGGGCTTCATTCATCTGTTGCTGGTTTGCATTCGCCTGTTGCTGGTTGGCATTCGCCTGTTGCTGGTTGGCATTAATCTCTTGCTGGGCTATTAGCAGCTGTTGCTGGGCTGCATTCGTCTGCTGCTGGTTTGCATTAGTTTCTTGCTGGGCTATTAACAGCTGTTGCTGGGTTTCATTCACGTCTTTCTGGGCAGCGACATTGCGTACCAGCGCACCCACCACGTCTTCCATCTTGTTTGCAGAGGATGAAAAAACATTTTTTTTTTTTTTTTTTTTTTTTCTTTCAAAGTTCTTCAACCCGCAGACCCCTAGTGCTCTGCCCGCATTCTCCACCATATGTGACAAACGGCTTACTCCGGGGCTCCGTCGTTTGTCCGGGACTGTTTAGAACACGGTCTTTTAGGGTAGGTTAAATGATGAGGCGTCACGTACTGTTCCTTTAAACAGGCTATGCCTGGTTTATTCAGTCCCAGGCACTGAGACTGCCACAGTGCATACAACAGAAAACAGATCAAAACAAAAGCTGCTCACCTGAGCGATAACTTAACTTAGATATCCCTGACTCAGGGTTGGAAGTGGCTTTTCCACTCCCAACAACAAAACAAGGTTCTTTTGCAGTCTTACACAAATGAACAGAAAGATTGAACCTGTTTGGGGAAGAGGCTTCTCCCCTCTGTAGTTCAGCAGCCTTCCAGCCTCCTGGCTCTTGTGGAGAGAGCAGAGCAAACAGGAAATCAGTCTTTCATACCTGATTCCTAATTAGCATGACAGGTGACAGAAATCAGGCAGCAGACAAACTCTGGTCTGGATCTCTCATCCCTCAGTTCCAGCGCTTGCCAAACTGTGGGATGGAGTGTATGTATTATAAGGCTGCACTCCCAGGCCAAACAGGATAGAAACTGTCTAGTATCCTGGGAGCCCTATATACGGAATTTATTACCATCCCCTGGTTTCTGTCACAATATATATATATATATATATATATATATATATATATATATATATATATATATATTGTGGTTGACAAATCACCAAAAAATCTACTCGCCACACAAAAAAATCTACTCGCCACCTAGTACCAAACGTGTGCTGCTTGGGCCAATATTTACTCGCCCGGGGGTTAAATCCACTCGCCCGGGGCGAGCAAATGTATAGGTTTGTCGAACACTATATATATATATGTATGTGTGTGAATATATATATATATATATATATATATAGCATATGAACCAGCCCAAAGACCAGTAAAGAGACAGCAACCAGCAAGGGGTAATCCAAAATAATCTGTATTGAAGTAAACAGATACACGAAAGCCAACGTTTCGGTCTCACAGGGAGACCTTCCTCAGGGCCGTTCTTACCTTGCTATAAAAACTGTGGGGTCACAACCAATGGGTTACCCCTGATGAAGTCATCATAGATGACGAACCGCGTAGGGCGTGGCTAAGGCAGAGGAGACACTATCCCACTGAGACCCTCGTTACGGGCTGAGACGAACGCAGGCTGAGAGAGGCAAAGCCAAACAGAAGTTCGGATCCTTCTCCGTTTCCCCTGGTGGTGCAGCAGCCAGAAGCAGGCAGGCAGCTGAAGGTCCTGGTTCCCGGAGGGACTTCCTTTTGCGGGGCACCTGACCGGGTGGACGTCACCTCCGGTAGAAGTAGACCGCGCAACTTGTGTGCAGGAGAGGACACCATTGCTGATACGGACGCTATCACTGGCTTATGAGGGCCTATCTCATAACTGCTCGAAATACCGTTACACTTGTGAGTGGGCATTTGTCTGTTTTTATTGTTCCATAAACCTATTGTTATACTATAATGCACTAGGTGTGCGTCTGTTTTTTCTTTTCTTTTCTTCCATAGGTATCTATAGGGAGTTGTGATCCCTTCCAAACGGGCTGCCTTATACCTGGATGCATTTATCTAGAACGGGACTCTGTGTTTTTTAAGGTTTTTTAAAGGTTTTTATGGACTTTTCCATTGAATATATATTTTTTATATATTTTTTATATTTTGTATATATATTTTCCTTATATTTTTATTAAAGATACAATTTTGTTTTACATGTTTTATCTTAAAGTTACATAGGTTCTATTTTATATTTAACCTCCCTTGGCCACCCCATAGGTTGTTCATACATAGTAAGCTAGACGTACTCACAGTTAGGCAGGTTGTTATAGTAGGCGCTCCTTTAAATATTTTTTGTTTTGTTCTGTTATATATATATGTGTGTGTGTGTATATATATATATATATTTATATGTATATATATGTATATGTATATATGTATATATGTGTGTGTACACACATACATATGTATGTATGTTTGTATGAATGTATGTATGTATGTATGTATGTATGTATGTATGTATGTATGTATGTATGTATGTATGTATATATATGTATATATATATATATATATATATATATATATATATATATATATGTGTGTGTGTGTGTGTGTGTGTGTTGGAGAAAAATTGTAGAATTCTCTAAATGCACCAAGAATACACAGTGTTAAAGAAACACTAGAGAAAAAAAACAGACTTTAAATAAAACAAAACCTTGTGTTAACTGTAATGGTGAGAGTCTGCATCTTTTCAAAAGAGATGGCTCATCATCTCAATGGTACTAGGAAAATGGGAAAAAAACAGCACACAACTGTCACCGTGAAGTACAGTTTATCTACTATATATTTCTGAAAGTGTCCTATGTGTCCGGGTCTGTATGTGTCTCCCTGTGTCCCTCCCTGTGTCCCTAGCGGCAATCTCATTGGACCTTGGGCCTTGGGCCAGGCCAATGAGATTGCTCCCTTGGTCCGCCCGCCCCCCTCTCATTGGCCTGAGGCGGAGTGAAGGGGACACACCACACACACCACACACACACACCACACACACACACCACACACACACACCACACACACACACCACACACACCACACACACACACCACACACACACACACCACACAAACCACCTCCTCCTCTCCCCGTGTCTCCCGATTTCCCGCGCTTTTTCCTCCCCCCATTTCCCAAACCCCCCCCCCCGGCGCCGCTACAGTCAGCGGGGGAGCGGAGCGAGCGCCCGGGACACAGCCCCCCCACACACAGAGAGCACGCGGCTCTCCCCTCGCACAGGCCGCTCTCTCCCTCTCACCCGGCGAGGCCGCTCTCTCACGCGGCGCTCACCCCCCCCCCCCCACACACACACACAGAGCACGCGGCTCTCCCCTCACACAGGCCGCTCTCTCCCTCTCACCCGGCCAGGCCGCTCTCTCACCCGGCGCTCACCCCCCCCCACACACACAGAGCACGCGGCTCTCCCCTCACACAGGCCGCTCTCTCCCTCTCACCCGGCCAGGCCGCTCTCTCACCCGGCGCTCACCCCCCCACACACACACAGAGCACGCGGCTCTCCCCTCACACAGGCCGCTCTCTCCCTCTCACCCGGCCAGGCCGCTCTCTCACCCGGCGCTCACCCCCCCCCCCACACACACACACAGAGCACGCGGCTCTCCCCTCACACAGGCCACTCTCTCCCTCTCACCCGGCCAGGCCGCTCTCTCACCCGGCGCTCACCCCCCCCCCACACACACACACACAGAGCATGCGGCTCTCCCCTCACACAGGCCGCTCTCTCCCTCTCACCCGGCCAGGCCGCTCTCTCACCCGGCGCTCACCCCCCCCCCACACACACACAGAGAGCACGTGGCTCTCCCCTCACACAGGCCGCTCTCTCACCCGGGAGGCCGCTCTCTCACCCGGCACTCACCCCCCCCCCCACACACACACACAGAGAGCACGCGGCTCTCCCCTCACACAGGCCGCTCTCTCACCCGGCGAGGCCGCTCTCTCACCCGGCGCTCACCCCCCCCCCCCCCCCACACACACACACAGGCCGCTCTCTCCCTCTCACCCGGCCAG
Organism: Ascaphus truei; assembly: GCF_040206685.1. NCBI lineage: Eukaryota > Metazoa > Chordata > Amphibia > Anura > Ascaphidae > Ascaphus > Ascaphus truei. The sequence continues at coordinate 195,410,104 of NC_134483.1, read as the reverse complement.
GCCGCTCTCTCACCCGGCGCTCACCCCCCCTCCCCCCCACACACACACAGAGCACGCGGCTCTCCCCTCACACAGGCCGCTCCTCCGGCTGTCTCCGCCTCTCCGCGGAGGAGCCTGAGGTGGAGGAGGAGGGCGGCCGGGACCCGCACGCCGTGTGCAAGGTGAGTACATGCAGGGAAATTCCTTATTTACCGTGTCCCTGCCCTCCCTCCCTGCCCTCTTGATCCCCCTGCCCTCTTGCCCCCCTCCCTCTCTGCCCTCTTGCCCCCTGCCCTCTTGCCCCCCCTGCCCTTTGCCCCCCTCCCTCCCTGCCCTCTTGCCCCCCCTGCCCTTTGCCCCCCTCCCTCCCTGCCCTTTGCACCCCTCCCTGCCCTCTTGCCCCCCTGCCCTCCCTGCCCTCTTGCCCCTCCCTGCCCATAGCCCCCCGCCCCTCCCTGCCCTTTGGCCCCCCCGCCCCTCCCTACCCTTTGGCCCCCCTGCCCCTCCCACCCCTCCCTGCCCTTTGGCCCCTAACCGCTATCTTCATGCCGCCTGAGGTGTGGGGGATGCCGGGACGCTAACTATTTGCATGCCGCTGCCACGGGAGGTATGGAGGGTGCGGGGGGGGGGATGCCGGCCTGCCCTCTAGCTTCATGCCGCCACCACCGGTATGGGGGGGAGTGGGAAATGTCACCCAGTCACTCACTCCTCACCCACCCACCCACCCACCCACCCAGTCACTAACGCACTCACCCACCCAGTCACTAACTCCCACACAGTCACTAACTCCCACACAGTCACTAACTCACCCACCCCCCCACCCATTCACTAACGCACTCACCCACCCAGTCACTAATGCACTCACCCACCCAGTCACTAACTCACCCACCCACTCAATCACTACTCACCCACCCACCCAGTCACCAACCCAGTCACTAACTCACCCACCCACCCAGTCACTAACTCACTCACTCACCCTGTCACTAACTCGAATTCACCCACTCAATAACTCACCCACCCAGTCACTAACACACCCACCCAGTCACTAACACACCCACCCAGTCACTAAAACACACCCACCCAGTCACTAACTCACCCACCCAGTCACTAACTCACCCACCCAGTCACTAACTCACCCACCCAGTCACTAACTCACCCACCCACCCAGTCACTAACTCACCCACCCAGTCAGTAACTGACCCACCCAGTCACTAACTCAAGTCACTAACTCATGTCACTAACTCACACACCCACCCAGTCACTAACTCAATCATCCCACCCAGTCACTAACTCACCCACCCACCCAGTCACTAACTCACCCACCCACTCCCTAACTCACCCACCCACTCACTAACTCACCCACCCACTCACTCACTAACTCACCCACCCAGTCACTAACTCAACCACACAGTCACTAACTCACTCACCCACCCAGTCACTAACTCACCCACCCACCCACCCAGTCACTAATTCACCCACCCACTCCCTAACTCACCCACCCACTCACTAACTCACCCACCCACTCACTCACTAACTCACCCACCCAGTCACTAACTCAACCACACAGTCACTAACTCACTCACCCACCCAGTCACTAACTCACCCACCCACCATCAATAACTCACCCCACTAACTCACCCACCCACTCACTAACTCACCCACCCAGTCACTAACTCACCCACCCAGTCACTAAATCACCCACCCAGTCACTAACTCACCCACTCACTAACTCACCCACCCAGTCACTAACTCACCCACCCAGTCACTAACTCAATCACCCACCCACCCACCCAGTCACTAACTCACTCACCACCCAGTCACTAACTCACTCAACCACCCAGTCACTAACTCACTCACCCACCCAGTCACTAACTCACTCACCCACCCAGTCACTAACTTACCCACTCACTAACTCACCCAGTCACTAACTCACTCACCCACCCACTCACTAACTCACCCACTCACTAACTCACCCACCCACTCACTAACTCACCCACCCACACAGTCACCAACTCACCCAGTCACTAACTCAAAGTCACTAACTCACCCACCCACCCAGTCACTAGCTGAGACCCCGCTCACTAACTCACTTACCCGCCCTCACTAACCCGCCCGCTCACAAACTCACCCACCCAATCACTAACTGACTAACTCACCCGCCCAGTCACTAACTCACCCAGTCACTAACTCACCCACCCACAGAGAGAGGGCAATGGGGAGCAGAGATAGGGGGTGAGTGGACAGAGAGGGGGAGCGGAACCATTCAATCCCGGGCAACGCCGGGTCTCTCAGCTAGTAATAAATACAATTGTACAAAAAGAAATGTATTGCGCTTACATCAAAACATTTTTTTAAGGCATTTTATGTGACATAGACATGGGTTACCACAGCAGGAATCAATGTCTGCAGACTCTCTATCTCTATGAGGGGAGATAAGTGGACCGGATCTTTTTTCGAATTGCTGAGTTGACGGCACCATCCAGGTGACACAGCACTCGTACGGCACCAGCACTGGAGTGTCTCCTTGATCTCAGCAGCGGAGCACAGACCCCATTGGCATAGGATCACCATTCCAGATTGGACTTCCATCCTAATCAGTGTTTGAAGCAGCGGTTAATGACGTCACCAAGAAGCGTCAGAAGTAGTGACCAATACGGTGTATGTTAGGGAGCTGCGGTTACAGCTGCAGGTACCGGTGGTACAGTGATAGGAATATAGTCCAGTGTATTGGCACATCCAGCAAGTCTGTCTCAGCGTTTACAGCGCCGGCTAATTGCGTCACCAGAAGGCGTCACAGATAGGGACCAAATGGTGCATGTCAGGGAGCCCAAGATAAGCTGCATGCCGCTGACAGTAGCAGTTGGACTAAAATCCAATAAGCGCGGTTCCCTACATAGACCGTATGGTCACTACTTGTGACGATTCTCAGTGACATCATTAGCCGCTGCTGCAAACACTGATTAGGACGGGACTGCGATCTGGAACGGTGATCCTATGCCTATGTGGTCTGTGCGTCACTGCTGAGATCGAGGAGATGCTCCGGTTCTGCTTCCGTATGAGTTCTGTGTCCCCTGGATAGTGCCATCAACTCAGCAATTCAAAAAAAGATCAGGTCCACTTACCTCATCTCATAAATATACAACATATTTGGACATCGATACCTGCTTTGGTAACCCATGTCTATGTCACATGAAATTGATTAAGGAATTGTGTTGATGTACTCAAAATACATATCTTTTCGCACAATTGTATTGATTAAAAACTTTATTTCACTGTGGGAGTGTTGCGCTGCTTTCCTCTCCATTTTGTTATATTGTATTTGGAGAAAAAAAAGGGGGGTATTCATAAAATTGTGTGAATGCTTGCATGGTCTTAAGAGTTCAAGTATAAATTACATTGGTTTAGATCAGTGTTTCCCAACTCCAGTCCTCAGGGAACCCCAACAGGTCAGGTCTTAAGGATATCCCTGTTCCAGCACCGATGGCTCAGACAAAATGACTGAGCCGCTGATTGACCCACCTGTGCTGGAGCAGGGATATCCTTAAGACCTGACCTGTTGCGGTTCCCTGAGGACTGGAGTTGGGAAACACTGGTTTAGATTGTTTGTGGTATGCATGTATATTTACAAACAGATTCATGTCAGGTAAATGGTATATCCGTAGAAATGTGGCGGTATCACATCAATACCTTTTACCTTCATGCTGTTAAATGTTCATTTTAAATGTATTTCCCTGCTTCTTACTGTGATAATCCTTTAAATTATTCAACGCTTGTGTCCAATGCTATCATGAACGTGCAATACATCTCAGACCATTTCTTACGAATAACATGATTCCCTTGTTTCTGTCATGAACCCCAGCATAATATGTTCAGGTTGTATACCAAATAATATGTGCTTTCAAGAAGCCAACAAAAAACAAAAGCATAAAAGAACTGTCATTTTAAAATATGACAGATTGTGTGGTGTAAAAATAAGCGTCAAATCAATAAATTGTGCAGTTTCTAAACAAGCTATTTTGCTAAAGTTACTAAACAATGCTAAAATTAACATTCTTTGTTTAATTTTGGAGTTTGATGAATGAAGGATGATATTGGAATTTTAGTGCTCAGTAGAAATTCTGAACAGGAGATGGTAATCAACATCATAAGGATAAAAACATAAAAATGATTCCCCTCTAAGATCAATAAACTGTTTAATTACTTACAGATACTATGAATAATATTAATATAACCGTTGTAATTGTCATTATGGACAGATGAAATGATGAATCAAAAATATAATGAGAATTATCTATTTAGTATGGTCATTTTTTTTACAATTTAAACTGATCCAGTCTAATTGCTATTTTTGCACATGCAAAAATATATGATATTATTATTGTTAACATAAATTTAAATAATTTACAGAAATAAATGTGTGAGCCATGTGATATCCATATCTTACATTCTAAGTGAAATGTACTAATTGGAAGTGTTAGTTATTGCGATGCTTAAATGAAGTGACAGTGCTGATTAAACACATTATTTTAGAAGAAGTTGGTAGTGATCACACTAATTAGTAAAAATAGGAAATTATGCTAGCAACTGTTTTACTGTCCTCCATAAATCTTCAAGGTGACCTTACATTAAACTTTAAAGGAAAAGGGGTTTGTTTCCCATACATTTACATTGTCTATATCCTGTGCCTTTAGTGGATGCGCTCTAATTGCTAATTCTGGAAAAAGGAAATAAGAAAATGACAGGCACATACCTTTTCCATAAAACATATTGGTGATATACATTAAAACAACAAAACAAACCTATCAGGAGAGTTAAACCGACTGTTTTGCAGAACTAGTGATACTGTATGTAATAAGGTTTATTTTCTCAAGCTCAAAACCTGAAGAAGAATCATGAAAAGTTTAACCTTGTACAATTTATTGTATCATCTATTAATTGTGTTTTCCAAGTACACAAAAGTGAATCTTTAGAGCAGGCCTGCACAACTCGTAACGTGAGAAGGGCCGAACTGCTCCAAGGAAAAAAAAATTGGGCCGCACGGGTACCATCATCATCATCATCATCATCATCATCATCATCATCATCATCATCATCATCATCATCATCATCATCATCATCATCATCATCATCATCATCATCATCATCTCTCCTCCAGCACCTCATCCTCATATATCTCCCCCAGCACCCTTCATCATCATCCTCATATATCTCCCCCAGCACCCTTCATCATCATCATATCTCCCCCAGAACCCCTCACTATCAACATTTGCGATACTCCCTATCTATCTCTCATACCCCCATCTCTCACCCACACACATAATACTCCCACATCAAACACACAATACCCCCCTGCACACCACACACATCCCACCCCCCTGCACCTCACATCACTCTCCCCCTGCACCTCACATCACTCTCCCCCTGCACCTCACATCACTCTCCCCCAGCACCTCACATCACTCTCCCCCTGCACCTCACATCAACCCCCCCTGCACCACACATCAACCCCCCCTGCACCACACATCAAGCCCCCCAGCACCTCACATCAAGCCCCCCAGCACCTCACATCAAGCCCCCCAGCACATCACATCAAGCCCCCAGCACCACACATCAACCCCCCAGTACCTCACATCAACCCCCCCAGCACCTCACATCAACCCCCCCAGCACCTCACATTAACCCACAGCACCTCACATTAACCCCCCAGCACCTCACATTAACCCCCCAGCACCTCACATTAACCCCCCAGCACCTCACATCAACCCCCCTGCACCTCACATGAAGCCTCCAGCACCTCACATTAACCCCCCAGCACCTCACATTAACCCCCCAGCACCACACATCAGACCCCCCTGCACCTCACATTAACCCCCCAACACCTCACATTAACCCCCCAGTACCTCACATTAATCCCCCAGCACCAAACATCAAGCCCCCAGCACCTCACATTAACCCCCAAGCACCTCACATTAACCCCCCAGCACCAAACATCAAGCCCCCAGCACCTCACATTAACCCCCCAGCACCTCACATTAATCCCCCAGCACCAAACATCAAGCCCCCAGCACCTCACATTAACCCCCCAGCACCTCACATTAACCCCCCAGCACCTCACATCAAGCCCCCAGGCCCAAGCACCTCATATTAACCCCCCAGCACCTCACATTAACCCCCTAGCACCTCACATCAAGCCCCCATGCACTTTAATCCCTCCCCCCCCTCCCCTACCTTGGCTTGCAGTGGAGGAGGCGGCGGCAGAGCAGGCAGGAGTGCACGCATGCTCTAGCAAGCAGCAGGCAGGAAAGGAAGTGCCTCAATGCTAGAGCGCGCTGCTACCCTGCGAGGGGGAGAGCGGGCTCGCGTGGGAGGGTGACAGCGGGCTCGCGGGGGGACGCGGGAGAGTGGACTTGGGAGGGAGGGGGAGAGCAGAAAGCCGCCGGGGGCCGCACAGTGAGTGCAGGCGGGCCGCATGCGGCCCACAGGCTGCATGTTGTGCAGGCCTGCTTTAGAGAATGTGTTTATGTCCACAATTCTATTCCAATGTCACTGAGCCAAACTTTGACATCTGTTGTATAATTGTATCTGGATGTCGGGAAAGCATGGAGAAGGAAAGCAAGATATATACAGTGATATACTGTATGTTGACATCTAGAAACACATTATTTGAGCAGGGAACCAAATAATAAGTGTAGCACCTGTCCCCCTGTCACAGAAGATCTGAGAATTACATGGGTATTGTCCCTGGTGCTGTAGCTCACCTGCTTGTTTAGGGGTCTGAGTGGCTCAGCAGTTGACGTTTGGGAGCAGCAACAGAGCAGGCTTTCTCCATCTCTTTACTATGCAGCGCCTCCATCCCATGAGGGGATCCTTCTAGATGCAATACTCCTCTCCAATAATCACACACCAAAGTTGGTCCAATGGCAGGTTTATTGCATAACAGCATGACACCTCCCCAGCCCTGGAGTAGACCCCGGGGGCTTGAGGCCCAAAGAGCTCCTCTCAATCTCCTTGTCCCTCTTGAAGGGAAAAGGGTATCACACTGTCCCACAATCAACAACCTCAATTTGGTGGTGTCAGCTTTATACCTGGGGGGAAAGGCGTGTAACTGTGAGGAATCCGCTCCTGGGTTTTGGCTGGAACTCATCCTTGCATAGCTGTGGAGTTTCCAGACAACCCCTCCTTGCTGCTGCAATCAAGAACCACCTGTTCTGGACTCACTCTGCAGTCTCCTTCATGCTGCTTGCTATACAGCTCTGTCCCTATTGGCTGCCCATGCTATTTAGGGTTAGCCCTTCCCCCTGGAAGTGGCTAAGCATAATCCAAGTCTGTTTGGATGTAATGGTGCTTGCTACAAGCACGCCTGTCTGGCCATTCTGTTCCTGTGTGAAGCACTGGTTCCCTAGTGCTAAACTTCTAGGTCCTGTGGCCTGCTGCATATTTCCCTTGCAGAGGCCTTCATGCTGTCCTACCCCTGTCCTCCTTACAGGGGCCCATTTCCTATGCTGAAGCTGCTCTGCTGTAGTTCCTGCTTTCCTTTTCCTATGCTGAAGCTGCTCCGCTGAAGTTCCTACTTTCCTTGCTGAAGCGTCCTGCTGAAGATTTCCTGATGACGACCCTAGCTTGTGACCGCGACCATCGCTCCTATGCCGCCTGCCTTGACCCCAGCCTAGATAACGTTAACGCTGCTTTCTCCAACCCTGAACCAGCTATGTCTGACCACGGAATCCGCACTCCAGACCTGACTCTGTGGCCAAAGGTCGGTGCATATACATCCCCACCTCAGCCCCGTGGTCCGGTACCCGTTTGTGGCAAGCACGATCGTTACAGTAACCCTGCCTCATAACAGGGTAGGTCTAGGTACTGACTGGGTCACATGTATATGGTGTGATGCCTTTCAGTACCCTCCCGATGTATGCACTCTAACTGCCAGTTTAGGCCTGCCCCTGGATAAGCATCATAGTAACCATCCAGGCTGCAACTACAGGCTAGGCCCTACATAGGAGTTTAACCCAAACACTGCCTGTTCTTACCAGGATTTATAGTGTTGAGGCAAGTAGAAGGCTATAGCCAGGGACACTTGACTACACAGCAATAGTTTTTGTTATACAGATATGAATATGTGTTTTTATATATATATATATATATATATATATATATATATATATATATATATATATATATATAACACAAAACAAGCAGTCAGCACTCTAATGTAGGGCAAAAGGCAGTTGCTAGTCCCATAGGAATCCACATAGCATATGAACCAGCCCAAAGACCAGTAAAGAGACAGCAACTCTTATCTCATTTGAGCAAATGTCAGCAAGCCAACCTCACACTGATGATACCCATCAAGGTTGAAACATGTCTGTGAGTGGGTTAACTGACTTTGCATCTCCCAAGTCCTTGCTTAAAAGCTGTGTTTAAAGCAGCATGCATTGGCTAAGGGTTGCTCATGTAATGTGAGCATGAGATAAAAAGTGGCACTGTGTGCTCATTTGCATGTCATTTCCCAGAATCCCTTGCTGCAGTGGAAGTGCTGTTTGCTGGGTAATAATGGTGAAAGACAGGGTTGCAGACCTGTCTAAGACATGCAAATGAATATACAGGAATATTTACAGTTGCTATATATATATATATATATATATATATATATATATATATATATGTGTGTGTATATATATATATATATATATATATATATATATATATATATATATATATATATATATATATATATAGTGCAGAATAAATGAGGTCTTCAGTATTAGGTGATACCTTTTTTATTGGACTAACAATGTATGTCATAGGACAAGCTTTCGAGAGTTATACTCTCTTCTTCAGGTCCAGCAATACTGATATACAAAGGATTCAATGGCAAAAACAGTGTAGAGAAAAAAAACCAGATATGGACTGTAGATAAGGTAGGGTGTTAAAAGTGTTTGAAGCCAGGGGACGGTGACAAGGAAAGGTGGGGAGGGGGAGGGATGCTGGGGGGGAGAGAACGTGTGGATAAGAATGGAGGCAAGCAGGATAATTACAAACAATTTTGATAGGGTGTGAGAAAACCCATGTCCGCATTAAGTCCTTTGGTTTTGGTGTCAAAGAGTCTTATCATTCTGAGTTCAAATGTTTCCGTTCTTAGGTGCGTTTAAACATTCCATTGAGGATTTAGATTTTTAAATCATTTATGGAATGATCTGGTTGTGAGAAGTGATCTCCCACAAGTGAGCAGTATCTTCCTTCTTCGTGATGGAGTATAGAGTGTCTGTGCATATTCATTCTTCCTTGTTGTTTTTGGCTGGTTTCCCCAATGTAGCAACCTTGGTCACATTTTTTGCACTGAATCATATCCACTATATATTCTTGGATGTGCAGCTGTATGATCCATTAAGATTGAGTGTTCCATGGTTGTGACTGGCTGTGGGATCTTGGCAAATATGTTTGCAGAGTTTTCAGCGTTTGTTGTTGCACGGTTTTGTGCCATTATCAGTGTCTTTAAAATCGTTGTGAAGTTTTCTGCTGACTAATTTCTGTTTGAGGTTTGGTGGTTGCCGGAATGCAAGAATGGGAGGTTTGGGAAAGATTTCTTTTAATGTCGCATCCTCTGCCAGCATGGGTTGCAGATCTTTGATTATTTTTTGTATACCCTCTAGGGCAGGGTTGTATGTGGGCACTAGTGGTATGCGTGTGGTAGGTTATTTCTGTCTGTATTATAGCAGGTGTTCTCGTGGGGCTTTTAGTGCAGATGTAATAGTTTTGGCAATGGTCTTTGGTTTGTATCCCTTCTGTCTGAACGATTCGGTCAGGGTTGTGAGATGCCTGTTTCTGTCTTCAGTGTCAGAGCATATGCGGTGGTATCTTATAGCCTGGCTGTGTATGATACCTTGTTTTGTATGAGTGGGATGGAAGCTGGAGTTGTGGAGGTAACTGAATCTGTCTGTTGGTTTCTTGTATACAGATGTGTGTAGTTTGCCATCTTTCAGTGTTACTGTTGTAAAAAAGTTTACTAGGTTTGCCGAATAATCCATTTTGAGTTTAATTGATGGATGGAAGGAGTTCAGGGACTCGTGGAATTTTTTTAGGTTTTCTTCACCCTCTGTCCATATTATAAACAGGTCATCAATGTATCTGTAGTATTTGGAGGGTTTATGGGGGAGTTAGGAATCTTTGTTCAAGATTTGCCATGAAAAGATTGGCATATTGCGGTGACATCTTGGTAACCATTGCAGTCCCCATTAGTGGTAGGTACATTTCCTTGTTGAAGCTGAAGTAGTTGTGTGTGAGGAGGTATTCTATCAGTTTGGTAATTACATCAGCGCTGAATTTCTTTTTTTTTTATAACTTGTATTTTATTAGTGGGTAAATGCATGGTATACATGAAAAACAAATCAAATACATATTGAACAGGGTAGCATAAAATGTACAATGACATAAGCATAACATACCTATCAAGCCCACGCGGTATTTTGAGCCCTACTCAACCGCGTGGGTGAAGATCGTAATTCATGTTATGTGTAACAGGGATAAAATGATAATTGTTATAAATAAGGGAAAAGAGAAATAATAAAAAAAAAATTAAAAATTTTTTTAAAAAAAAGGGGGGGGGGGGGAGTATAAGGGAACGGAGAGAGGGAAGGGGGGCTTATAGGATGAGGATGCGACGGTTTCTGGAGTCTACTGAGATGGCTCATGAGCTGTGGGACAACGTAGTGGTCCATGTGAAAATATAATATAAGTAGTTGATCATAAGGAGAGTGATGGTCTGAATGGAAACTTGTTTTCTCTTCACCCAAGGAGAACGCATCTATTACTATTATAGCCAAATTGTGTTACGCTCTACCCCGGGGATGTCTGTCTGAGCTAGCCAAGGAGCCCAAACTTGTAGATAATTGTCGCCAGTATCATTAACTAAGCTTGTTAGCTTTTCCATCTGGCAGATATACCAAATACGATTCCGAATCTTTGGGATAATTGGAATGTCGGGGCGTTTCCATAATGCTGCGATCTCGCACCGCGTGGCTATTGCAAAATGTGCAATTAGTTTGTTGTTTGACTTTGATAGGGCCTTTAGGAGGTCTGTTCAGGAGAAACAGCCACGGTCTGGGGGAATAGTGAGATCAAATATTCTCTGGATCCAATTTCTGATCTTTTCCCATATCGGGGATTTCCGCGGGCAGGACCACAGCAAATGTAACAGGTCAGCTGTTCCTCCACATTGTTTAGGGCACAATGGGGATGACCCTGGTATAAACTTAGATAACTTGAGTGGGGTGAGGTACCATCTCATAAGAACTTTATATGCGTTCTCCTTCACTATGGTGCATACTGAACCTTTTGCGGCTCCTAAGAATATAGTATTCCATTCTTCGTCCTCCAAGGTCTCCCCAAGGTCCCTTTCCCATTGGGTACGGAATGATGGCATTTGTTGCCTTGAAGTTGCAGACTCGATTACCTCTCCGTATATCGTAGATATGAGTCCCTTAGTGTCGGTTTTTGACCGACAGAGCTTTTCGAAGTTCGTCAATGGGGGGTATGGGACGAATTTATTATAGAATGCTCTGATCTGGAGGTATTTATAGAATTCAGCATGGGGGATGTCTTTTTTTAGTCTGAGGTGGTCAAATGATTTAATTTTTAGATCATAGCCCTCCAGGTCTTTGGTCTATTATATCCTTTGTATCTCCAGATTGAGTGATTGTGACCAATAAGACCCGGTGAAAAGCTAGGATTATTCCAAATGGGTGACATCAGAGAACTTGCTGAAGTGAGTGAGTTTTTCAATCTTGATACTTCCCAGACAGATAGGGAGTTAGCCATTGAGGTAAGCGGTAACATAGCGTCTTTCCTTGACGATTTAGGTAGCCAAATCAGATTATTAAGCTCTAATGGGGAGCAAGCAGCACTTTCTAGCTCCACCCATCTTTTTAATTTAGGGTCAGAATGCCATTGTATGACCTGGGTCAATTGAGCCGCTTTAAAGTATAAACAGGCAGGGTACCGCTAAGCCCCCTGCTAAGGTAGGTCTCGTCATATTCAATTTATTTACTCTCGGTTTTTTACCTCCCCAGATAAAGTTGGATATTTCAGACTGAAGTGAGAGTATATCCTTCAGTTTGAGAGGCACAGGTAATGTCTGGAAGAGGTATAGGATACGGGGAAGTAGATTCATCTTCACGCTGCGTATCCTTCCTATCCAAGAAATCTTCTTAGAGGACCATCTGATTAGGTCTTGTTTTAGAGTCCAGATTAGTTTGGGATAATTTGCCTTATAGATGTTTTTTGCATCTTTGGTGATATGGATCCCCAGATATTTTATTGAATTCCTTTGCCAGTTAAAATTGAAATTCAATTTCAGCAGTTTCTCTGTATGTCTAGAGAGATTGATATTCAGAGCCTCAGATTTGGATTGGTTTATCTTAAACCCGGAGACCTTAGAGAATTTGTCTAAAAGGTCAAACAAATTAGGTAATGATGTGAGGGGTTTTGAGATGATTAATAGGATATCATCGGCATACAGGGCCGCTTTGTGTGATTGGGAGTATGCGTTTAACCCTGAGATATCCGGATTATCTCGAATACGAGCCGCCAGGGGTTATTTATTTATTTATAAAATATTTTACCACGAAGTAATACATTGAGAGTTACCTCTCGTTTTCAAGTATGTCCTGGGCACAGAGTAAAACAAATAGTACATGGTTACAAGTACAGTTACATAAATGAACAGGGTTCAATACATAGGGCAAACAGGAGGGGGGATAATGGGCACCCCTGTCTCGTGCCACTTTGGATATGGAAAGGGTCCGAGGGGAAGCCCTGATGTATGACTCTGGCAGATGGGCCTCAGTACAGCGACATAATCGCTCCACTCACCCGATTTCCGAAGCCAAATGCCGCGAGCGTCTCCCGTAAGTATGGCCAGTCTATCCTATCAAAAGCTTTTTTCGCATCCAGACTTAATAACATGCTTTTTGTGTTATTTTTGTTTGCCAATTCCAACAGATCAATAAATCGTCGGATGTTATCCGCTGCCTGCCTCCCCTTAACAAAACCAACTTGATCTGGATGTATTAGTCTTGGTAGGATTAGACTCAATCTATTGGCCAGTAATTTGGCATATATTTTTATATCGGTATTAATTAGAGAAATTGGTCTATAGCTTTTACAATTGAGCGGATCCTTGCCAGGTTTATGTATTAGTGATATAGACGCCCGTAGCATATCCTCGGGAATAGGGGCTCCTGCTAAAATAGCATTAAACATATGGAGCAACCGTGCGGCGAATGATTCGGAGAACTTCTTGTAGTACAACCCCGAAAAGCCATCAGGACCGGTGCTTTTGATGGTTTCAGTTCCTTGATAGCTTGCGACACTTCTTCCAATGTGAAGTCAGCGCCCATTGCTTCTCTGTCAAGCTCTGTCAATCTCTCCAGATTTGAGCTGGCCAAGAAATCTCTCAGTGCTCTGCTCGTGTTATTATTGTGTGCCACTTTCTTTCCATCGTATAGGGAACCATAGAATGAACCGAATTCTTCTACTATTTTTTTAGGGTTGACCGTGGGTATACCTGATTTTAAGCGTATAGCTTGGATATTAAACTTAGATTGCCTGTCCTTTAGTGCTTGAGCTAGCATCGTATCCGGCCTATTGGCTTTTTCATAAAATTTCCTCTTTGACCAACATAAGGAATTATCTGCCCGGGAAGTCAGTAACATATTTAATTCATTTTTTGTGTCTTTCAGTTCCTGTGCCGTAATTAGGTCTGGGTTGGTTTTGTGGTTTGATAGCAGGGAATGTAATTTGGATTGGAGCGTCCGAATTTTGGAGTCTCTGACTCGTTTTCTTTTGGCAGTAATACTGATTATTATGCCCCGTAGAGTTTGCTTTATGATCCTCCCATAGGACCATATGGGATTCCACAGAGCCTGTGTTTATCTCACAAAATTGAGTTATTTCCTTATCTATTGTAGAACAAATTTCGGGTATTTTAAGAATAGATTCGTTGAGTTTCCAATTTGCGCCTGGTCGATTGGTCAGAATATTGTTGCACCTGAGCTCGAATGGTGCATGGTCAGACCATAAAATATCATGGATCATTGTATTAGTGACCTTCGGAACCAGGTGGCACGAAACAAAGAGATAATCGATTCTACTGTATGAGGTATGTGGGTGGGAATAGAAGGTGTAGTCCCTAGACGTTGGATGGAGCTCCCTCCATATATCTACTAATTGAATGTCTTTCAAGGCCCTGCGTAGGGTGTCTTGAGCTCTTTTATTATCAGAGTCGCCTCCCCCTGACCTGTCCAGGGAAGATTGCATCGTAATATTAAAATCTCCTCCTATTATGATATATCCTTTAGCTACTGAATTTAACAGGCGGAAGAATCTGTCGAAAAAAGATGCCTCTTGTACACAGGGAGCATATAGGGAGGCCAATGTGATGGGCTGCTCGTGAATTGTTCCTGTTAGGATGATAAAGCGACCTTCTGCGTCTTTTTTGATTGTCTGGGCCACAAAAGGGATGGTGTTACTAAATAGAATGGCCACTCCAATTTTTTTGACAGATGCCGAAGCCGTGTAAAATTGAATGAAGCCCTTGTCTAGAAACCCAGGCGAGTTATTCTTACTGAAGTGCGTCTCCTGCAAGAACAACACCTCTACTTTTTATCTCTTGTAATCCGTGAAAGCGAGCTTTCTTTTGATCGGGCTATTGAAGCCCTTTACATTATGCGAAATTAATGTGCGTGCCATTTTTCATGGTGGAAGAGAAAATATGTATAGTGAACAGTGTACTTACTCTTGATGTTATTCCTGAGGTTTCTTTCGGATATGTCCATACTGCTGCGGCAGAGTTTATTCGAGCATTTGCCCGTTCTCTGCCGCAGCAGTAGCCTGGCGCGCGCCCGAGAGTGACGGGCGCGCGCCGAAGCAGCGGAAGAGCGCCCTCCGATCGGGGCGCTCTCCCTACCGCTGCCGGGTCCGCCGGGTCCCCCGGAACCCCCTGCCGCCGTCCCGCGATCGCGGGACACCAGGGCTCCCTCGGGGAGCCCCTGGACGCGCGTGCAGGGGGCGCACGCTCCCGAAGACGCGTGACCGCGCGTCTATGACGCGCGGCACGCCGAGGGGCGGCCACTAGCAAGCCGGGAGATTTCCCGGCTTGCGGTACCGACCACACTCGAATAAAGTGTGTCGGTACTGTACCTGCCATGTCAGCATGATGTGGTGGACGGAAACCTTGCATCCTAGGGAGGGAAGGGTGAGGGAGAGGATGGGGGCAGGTAGACAATACAAGGGAAGCAACGAGGGGACTGAAACGGGATTAGGGGGGGAAGAAAAAAAAAAGGTGAGAAAATAAAAAATAAAAAGGAAAAGACAAAATACAAGAGCGCATCTCGGGAGCCCCCGAGAGTAGCTCCTGCGCCCAGAGGGTGGGACGTCTGGCTCCATCCAAAGGATGGGCCCATCTCCTACAGTGGAAGTCGACCACCCTGGGTCTTGGGAACGGACCCTCAAATCTGAGGACCGAAAAAGGGAACACATGCGCGAAGGAGAGTAGCTCCCCTGGCATTTTACTTATATTGTATAACTTATATAACTGGTATAACTCATGCATAACTCATATATCTTGTCTAACTTATCAAACTAACTTATCAAACTTGTCAAACCCGTCAATGTTCATATTTGTCAAACCCGACGCCTTTCATACTTGTCCAACCCGTCAACTTTATTATTCGTCCAACCCGTCAACTTTCATACTTGTCCAGTCCGTCCACTGTCGTGTAATATGCAATTTGTATAACTTGTCAATTGGTCAACTGTGACTAAATATATGCCTGTAATAGTAATATGATAACCCTCAATTACCTTTATCATTGAGTTATAGTGAAACCAATAATAGTGATAGTAACCACCCTAGTAGTGCTACCTATATCCAGGGTAATGGGGTAAACTGGAATCGAATAATTTTGGGTATAGTATGTTCATAACAGTAAAACAGACAATATACACAGTATGCGTAGCATATGCCTACTATATCTTTTGTATCGCTCTCCCTTGCCATTTCGGAGTGATCCCTCCAATTAGGGGGTAGAATATAATGTTTCTGCCAGGTATAGTGCATGGTCATCTCCTAGCGCTAGTTCATCTTGTTATCTTAAATTAACTAACCATCCTATCAAATATACAGCCCAATATACAACCCTATAATATATATATAACTCTGTGTCATCTATACAGTATAAATCCTTTGTAGTCAATATGACTTATATATATCACTTAAATATACATATACAAATGGCACATAACGACTATATATATCCGTGATTCATGTTATCTAAGATATGTAACCCACATATATACATATATATATACATGCATATACACATATATATACACACATACAGATAGATATATAGACACGTATAACCACATATACAACATATATAACATATATATCAGCAATATGACCCTAATTATATATACTGCATTATATATATACAACTATTTATACATCGTATATATATTATAACCCCTATATATAATACGTGTATCATATCCCAAGAATATATATATTATAATTAATTATATTATAATCACGTCATTTTATGGTCATGCTATAATCATATATTGCTGAATATAGTAACATTTATTATTATTTTTGGGTTTATTAAGTGGGAGGGATGGTTTGTTTAGTACTTGGAAAAAGGAACGGGCAGGGGGAACTCAACACAGCAGAAAAAAACTAAGTACAACCTATCCCCCATGGAGAGATCTGTTATCAAGGACTGCGAAACAACCACAACATAACCATCAAACCATCAGATAAAGGAGGCGCAGTGGTGCTTATGAACACAAATAAATACATACAGTAGAAGAAGGCAATAGACAACTCACAGACAACACCTACTACAAGAAACTCACGCATGATCCAACCCAGGAATATACAAAGCAATTCATAAATCTCATTCAAACATTCCCTAACCACCTGCAACCACAATTGAAGCAACTAATACCTGACAACCCAGGAGTTGGGATCTTCTACATGCTTCCTAAAATCCACAAACCAGGAAACCCCAGCAGACCTATTATAACAGGTATGGATACACTCACGGAACAAATATCAGGCGTAGTGGAGAATATCCTCAAACCTTTAGTCAGAAGCACCAACAGCTTCATACAAGATACCACAGATTTTCTCAATAATCTTAACAACATCAACCAACTACCATCCAACACACTGCTAGTTACCATGGATGTAGAATCCCTTTACAGCAACATCCCCCACAAGGATGGCATTGAGGCATGCCTGCATTTCCTTACAACATCTCCCCTGGATCAGAAATACAGCGCTGATGTAATTACCAAACTGATAGAATACATCCTCACACACAACTACTTCAGCTTCAACAAGGAAATGTACCTACAACTAATGGGGACTGCAATGGGTATTATAACAGAGTTGATCCCAGAAGGATCAGAAAAAGATTCCCTCTATAATCGTCACTCAATGTTGGAATGCAATAGGCGGACTAACAATGGTCCAGCAGATAAATACTGTAAATAGGTCAAATTGGCCTATATAGACCGGGAAGATCAGGGAGAAAAATAAAAAAGTTTTATTCAATTAATTGGGTTAAAAAAAACACATATCACATTCACACATTAAAATAACCCCATAGTGAAGTGGCTAGACATGCAAACTATCAAGGTAAGTATCCTACTTAATTCATAGATCCAGAATGCTGTCAGAAAGGCGTCTATATAAATTGATACAATATCTTACAGGTAAGCAGAGTAATAGTATCACAATACAACCATATGGGAGAAGGAGTGGCTCAGTGAGTAAAGACACTGAATGACACTGAGATTGTTGCAGGGGAGCCTGGTTCAATGCCCGGTGTTGGCTCCTTGTAACCTTGTAACCTTGGGCAAGACCTGTGCCTCAGGCATCAAAAACATAGATTGTAAGCTCCACGGGGCAGGGACCTGTGCCTGCAAAATGTCTCTGTAAAGCGCTGCGTATAACTTGCAGCGCTATACAAGAACATGCTATTATTATTATTATTATATATGTAATATAGGTTATCATAGGCAGGACCAATCAATAACATTTGATGTCAAAATTCATAGATTCTGTCCTGTTTCCAAAATATATATGTATCAGCATATATCAAGAATATATAATTCCTCTATGATGGTAAACTAATTCTAATGCTATTATCTCATATTAGGGAAACAAATTACACTATTGTACATAATATATGTTGGGTTTTATATTCTCTAAGTGGATCTCAGTAACCAAGTATGACTGCAGAAATAGCAAAAAGAACCACAGCAGGTGAGGGTAACAAGGAAGGCTCCGTTGCTGATACAAGCCTGACTACAGGGGTGTCTCACTGCTGCCTGTATCCAAAGACGCTGCCACTTAAGATGACGTCACAATATAAACAGACTTCTTAGGGTTTACTCCAAGTTTAACTTGGTGGACAATTTTGTTGCAGTTTTTCCTTGTTTGGGACACATACCCTGTAAAGACATTATTTTTTTAGTAGATGTACATCTAGTGCAGTTTATTTTTGTATGCCAGAAGAAGAAAAAAAATATTTTTGAAGATGGTGCAAATTAAGAAATTTCAGGTAACTAGAATTTAAAATAACATATCCGTGTGTCAAATATGCCCCCCAAAAAAGTAATGCTTAGTGCAAAATTCCCAATAAAGGGAAAAAAAAAAGTTTGTTTTTTTTAAATGTCATGTTCCTAGAACTTCAGTAAAACTAGAAGCATTATTTATGCTGTGGATGCTTAGGTCACATTCAGAAGTTGGTGATGTGTGCTATTTTTATTCTATCAACTCATGTGTAACAATTTATTTTGGTAAAGCTGTGAAAATAAACTGCAAGTAATATTAACAGCTCCCCTCTAACATCCTGAATAACAATTCCAATTCACAGCAGATCTTCAAAAGAATACTTAACAAGTTGCAGTGGTGTCTGGAAATGTGAACATGATGTCAGAATTTAAAATATTCTAATGCATTCATTTGAAAAGATCAATTATAATGTTTAATGTTGGGGATTTAATACTTACTGCCTATTATTTTAAATTATCAATTTTTTTTTTCATTTTTGGAGGGATAAGGTGATATATACAGTAGAGAGATT
Source organism: Ascaphus truei (assembly GCF_040206685.1). Lineage (NCBI taxonomy): Eukaryota > Metazoa > Chordata > Amphibia > Anura > Ascaphidae > Ascaphus > Ascaphus truei. The sequence continues at coordinate 195,390,968 of NC_134483.1, read as the reverse complement.
TACAACCAAGGTACTGAAAGGGTTTTGCCTTTAAATTAACACTGATTTAAACTATTATTTGATTTGATTATTTGAATCAGAGTCTCATAGAATCAGTGTGATTTCAGTGGTTATATTGAGGTTATGGCCAGTATTTACTAAGTTGTGCTATGGCATAACATAACAGTGTTTGAAGACACCTTATTGTCATTAAAGTGAATTTAATTGAACATACATTTAGCCCCGGTAAGAAATGGGGGCTATATATCTTTCTCCTACTGGTGTAAGTCCTGCTAAGGGCAGGCCGCCAGTAGTTATCATGGGTTTCCCCCGCTTCAAGCCCTCATGAGGGGTGGGGCTGACTAAATTTAGTTGCCTGCTCCTGCCAGAGGGAGGAAGTTAATGTTGGAGTGACTGACTGGACAGTCAGAGCAAGTGTTAGTGAGCTAGGTTCCTAAGCAGTAGGGCCTAGTCAGAAATAGGTGGACCAATGCCCCTCACCCTGCTTAGGGGGTGAGGGAAGAGCTAGCCCCACCCTGAGTGCCTGTGACTTGGGGTGGTGGCAGGGAACACTGACCACCCACAGACCATCCTGCAGGGTTACAGCCTGGAGAAGGAGAGGAGGACAATGCCCTGTACACTGTATCTGAGTGCTACTGTGTATGCTGCTATTGCTGCTGGAGAATAAAGAGACATTGCTGCTTTTCCAAAGACTTGTGTGTGTGAGACTGAAATCTCTCGCCCTGAAGTAAGGGCTCTCTTGAAGGATTTCACCCTACATCCTAAGGGCTTACCAGAGATGGAGGCACTGCACCGTTGCTAAAGATGTAGGTATATACCCCAGAAGCCTGTCCCTGTTGTCCCCTATACCATCGTGGGAGACTCAGGCCCTCCTGTTCCTCACAGGTATGCACCACCATAAGACACGTAGCCAGCCCTCACTACACCCTAGGGGTCCAGTCTGCGACCGGGGGGGGGGGGGACATGGGTCACATTTGGAGGCGAGCTGCTGAGATCCAGAACAGGACAGGCTTTCAGCGAATCAGAGCTGGAAGAGTAAAGTGCACCTTCCATGCAAGTGATGCAGAGAGTAGGGCATATATGCATACCAGGGGTAGTCAGGGGAGCGTGGACTCTCGCACAGTGTGTTGTAAGATGGGCGTGGAGCTGTAGCTGTCCTTGTCCCTTGAGGAATATAGTGTGAGGCAACTGGGGGGGTTAGCCTGTTAACTTGTCCAGGGACCATGGCCCAGGGCCCGCACTATGAGTGGCCAAAAGTAGGAGACGCCCGTACTTAGGGAGATGCCAGCACCCGCATAAAACACACCACAGAGTACTTGCAGGAACCGTCAGCGAGTGCGGTGCACAGAGAAAGAGTTCTGCCTAGCCTGGGGTATGCCAGAATCATATCAGTGGGCAAAGCATTCGGAGAGTATGCAGAGAGCATCAGAGAGTGCCAGTGAGAGCAATCAGTGTCTAGGAACAAGTTATGCACTAGACACTGAGAATAGTGAACTCATACATTTGGAGGGCTCATTAAAGATGGCGGCAGCTAGCAGCCGTCCCAAAATGGCGACTCCTGCCAATCCTGGATCACGCACGTGAAGCGTGCAAAGAGACTGTGAGGGAAATGTGGCGGGAGATGTGCAGGGGTTTGGCGCCAAACCCAGATCCCCTGCAAAAGGAGCGGCGCGAAAGCCGAAAGCCCACCCACCTGTGCTGTGAATGGCCGACAGACAAGGCCACGTCACACTGAGAGAAAGAGTGCCCCTCATCTTGTTTCCACCAGAGGGAGGGGGCACTGCAAGAAGCACGCCGGAGAGGGCAAGCAGGAAGGTGCCTATCGGTCGCGGCCTTACTCGCTTGCTGGACATTGACATGGACATTTCCGATGCCCCAGTCCGAACCCCTAGCGCCACTGCCCCTTCCCCGTCACGAGTCATGACACCGGGACCTAGCGGGGATAAATTAAGCAAGAATCCCAAATATTCCAAAGATTGGAGGGATTGGGAATTGAGTGATGAGGGGTCGGATGGGGAAGTGCCATATGACAATGTGATTCGTGTGTCTAACCCTATATCCCTTTCTCCTGTGTCTAGAGGGAGGACCCGAGGGTCCAATACTACTGTGGAGGCAGGGCTTGTAAGCAAAGTGGTCCATAAAATGAACCCCACCATCTACACCAATACTACAAGAGGTAGACGTAGAGGCTCGCACTCTACTTAGGCGTCACGTCCGGTGTGTCTTCACAAACAGAATCAGAGACAGGTACTTCCAGTGCAGTGTCAGAGTACGAGCACTGTGACAAGTGTTGGGCACCCCTGTTTACAGGCTACCACAAGGGAATGGACCGTACCAGGTTCCTGCTAATCAGGAACGACATAGTCGACCATTGGTGTGCGGTAGGTGCCTTTACTCCCCAGGAGGTGGCGGATGAGTTAGAGCACAGATACCAGGAGATAGAGCAGAGCAACATCCTTCCTAAAGGGGCTGCCATATTGTACGATGATATTGCCCCAGAGGAGCCTGAGTTTTGGGTACTGCCAAGCAGGGCAGGTAACCGGAAACTTACCAAGTTGAGTCGAGCAGACAGGGCCATAGTGGCTAGGTATAGGCAATCACATGGATACGAGTTCCCCTATGTGCCTGAGCCAATAATGAATGAGATAGAGGAGCAGAGAGATAGCTGGCTCAGGGCGGCAGTGATGGAGTACTTGCGAACGAGGTTCGGGAAGGCAGGCTATCACAATGAAGACAAAATAAGTGATGTAGTCCGGGCCTGGAGTGTTGGGAGATGTATATACATGCACAGTGTGGTGTACCGGCCAGAGTCTGGGTCGGTACAGCCATACTATATAACAGTAACAGATCATAATGGGCGGGAAGTACGGAAGCCTGACCCGAGACACTATTATTAGCTGGTTCTCCATGTTGGGAGTAACCGTGTACTGTTTGTTTTACGCCATCTGGGTGGATGGTCTGTGTGTCAACACTAACTATGCAATGTGTTTGTTTCCCAGATTGTTCACCTGCAGGATGGAGCTGCTAAAGTTAGGTCCAAATGGGGATAATTGGATTCCACCTGAGGGGGAGTGTAGTTCCGGTAAGAAATGGGGGCTATATATCTTTCTCCTACTGGTGTAAGTCCTGCTAAGGGCAGGCCGCCAGTAGTTATCATGGGTTTCCCCTGCTTCAAGCCCTGCTTTGATTGGTGGAGGTAGGCCCCCTGACTCTGTGTGGAAGTCATGAGACTCAGGCCCTCCTGTTCCTCATAGGTACGCACCACCATAAGACACGTAGCTAGCTCTCAGTACACCCTAGGGTTCCAGTCTGCGACCGGGGCGGGGGGGGAGGACATGGGTTACATACAATACACCTCAACTTGAACTATTATTAATATGATTTGAGATGTGGAAATTATTTACCTGAATTTGTATTTGTAGCGCATATGGCCTTTTTAAGTTTTCTCACATTGTTCCAACAGACTTGAATATTCAAATTTGTTGCAAAATACAGTATTTACAAAAAATTTAAAAATTATGAATTCAAATATTTAAAAAACAAATACTCCAGAAAATCACATTTTGACACATATGCCCATCTCTAGATATACTATTACAAGTTCTATAATGTCACTTTGTCATAAGGGACTATTCTCCAATGTTGTCAATGCAAATTCATTCAAAAAAAGTAAGCAGATAGAAAGATTATACAACTTTAGCGCCATATCTAATCTTGATCAAATACAATGTTTGTGAATGTTCATAAATCTTTTAAATGCCCAGAGTCCTGCAGCCTGGATGACTTTAGTGTTATCCACAAATCCTTCTTACTGCACCGACACACTTTATTCGAGCAAATGCCCGATTTGTACCTGGCAGATACTTGGAATCCGCCGCTGCTCACCTCTTGCATGCTGCGTTGCGTTTGCCTTCCCAGCCACGGTTCATGCCTGGCTGACGGGGGATCTGATCTGTTAAATGATAACCAGAAGAATTTACTAGGCGGCAATGTTTCGTTTGTCCACCAGATGGCATAAACTCATGATAACCAGAAGAATTTATTAGGCGGCAATGTTTCGTTTGTCCACCAGATGGCATAAACTCATGACTTAAGTAATGTGTGGACTTTGCAAGTTGTTTCATTTACTACTGTATACCAAAAAAGATACTTTATCCCAGTACAGTATGCTACAGTATTGTAACTTGTCCTTGAGACTGAAGGAAGAGTTGCAAAAAATGTATCAATTTAGGCTTTACATACAGTACTGTATTAAATAAAGACAAAGATCATTTTCGCTTACACTATTCTACAGAGACATGAGTGTTCAAGTGGAGCCCGCTTTCCAAAAACCTGACAGAAGTTATGCTTATTTGATATGGGCCGCTATTAATGCAACAGAGGATAAGATGGCAACAGTTGTTCAAATTTATCAGTATTTTATCGAAAATTATGACTTTTACAGATTTTCGCCAACTCCTCATTTGTGGAAGCGCGCAATAAGGAAAAGGTTATGTAGTGACCCCTGTTTTCACCGTATTGAGCCCCAATTTGTTGGAGGGTATTGGTGTGTGGCACCGGGTTTTTCCCGTATCTATGATAATGGAGGCGGCAAAAGGCGAAGGGTCGTGTTAAAACGAAATAAGAAGCGACAGTCCCTGCCAAGCAATGCGCCAGAACCAGAACCAGAACCAGCAGCAGCACCAGCTTATCATGATGCCCACGCCATCGGTGACAACCCTGAGATGGATTTCGCAGCCAGTTTTGATGAAGCTTGCATGTACCTAAGCGATTTCCCGCTGACTACAGGTGGGCTAGTCCCTCTGCAAACTATCGACGTGGGTGATGATGAAAGCTGGACTGGAAGTGGGCCGGCGCCGGCGCAAGCTGAATGGGAAATTCAGTAATACAGTATGGTGAGTACTATTATTTTGGTGGGGCTGGCTGGGTACTTCTTTAGGGGGCTGACCATTACTGTACATTAAAACTTTTCATTTTGTTTTTCCTCAGAAAAGAAAACGGCTAATGGGGGGATTTCGATGGATAATATTGTGCTGTACAGTACAGTATGCTGATGTTTTCCAGCCGAACAGTATACTGTGTAATAAACCCGAATAAATAAAACTATGCATTTATTCTACAGTACATGTTCAGTAAATTACTGCACATACTGTACTGGGGGCGAGATGTGTTTGCAGCAGAGAGAGATTTAATAATATTGTACAGTGAGCAGGGGGTTCCCTGAGCCAGAAATTAATGCTCAGGGAACCCCCTCCCCCCCCTGCTCCTGATCAATATTATTAAAAAAATACACACAGCAGCCGCCAAAAAATAAATAAATAAATGACAATAAATACATTTGAAATACATTTTTATTGATAGTGTAGATGTGCAGGGGGTCTCCGGAGCTGAACCGCGTTGGTTTTAGGTCTGGGGACCCCGTGCCCCCCGAGATACAGGCCCCTTTAGGGGGTGCCGGTATCCCTCTGCGTTTAAAGGTCCCGATCACGTGACCGCGGCCTGTAAACCAAGCAGAGCAGAGGGATACCGGCACCCCCTAAAGGGGCCTGTATCTCGGGGGGCACGGGGTCCCCAGACCTGAAACCTGTGCGCTTCTGCTCTGGAGACCCTCTGCACATGTACACTATCAATAAAACACATACAATATACAGTATAAATAAACACTCGTTCTTTACCTTAGCGTCTATGCGCTATGGTAAAGAAGCATTATTTTAATAATATTGTAAAGTGAGCAGGGGGTTCCCTGAGCCAGAAATTAATGCTCAGAGAACCCCCCCCCCCCCTGCTCCTGATCAATATTATTAAAAATACGGAAAATGCTGCGTCATTACCATAGCGGATAGCCGCTAAGGCAATGAAGGGGTTAAGGCATAATAAACAATTAATACATTCAATACATATTTTTCACGTCTGTGTTAAAACTCCCTGCCTTCTCTCTAATCTATGTAAAACCCCCTCCCCCTATCCCCCTATTGTGTGTGTGCGTTAAGCTTCCCTGCAAGCTATGTAAAAAAACCTCCCCCTATTGTGTGTGTGTGTGTTAAATCTGCCTGGCCTGTGTTTCTGAGTGCTGAGTGCTCTGCGTTTAAAGGTCCCGATCACGTGATCGCGGCCTGTAAACCAAGCAGAGCAGAGGGATACCGGCACCCCCTAAAGGGGCCTGTATCTCGGGGGGCACGGGGTCCCCAGACCTGAAACCTGTGCGCTTCTGCTCTGGAGACCCTCTGCACATGTACACTATCAATAAAAATGTAAACATACAAATTAATTGTCCCAGGCGCTGTGATTAAAGTCCAATAACCCAAATACCGTGAACCAATTGGGCAGTCTTTAGTAATGGTTTCCTATGCCAGATAGATGATCTTGATAGTTGTTGGACAGACAGGGGTGTTGTCTATTGTGATGTGCTGATATCTCTGAAATCACAGAAAAAAACAGCAGGGCACGCCCATAGCGTGGTATGTTTTATCAATTACCCCCCTGCCTAGAACCCTGAAATCCTACTTACAGGATAAGGGCTCTCAGTGTACAGTGGAGAGAATCTGTTCCTCACGTCTCTACTTCTCAGAACGTCACACGGATCCCACGTGGTCTGGTCTGCAGGAGTCCCCTCACTTAGCGATGTTGGTAATGTGGATGATATACTCCAACGCTCCCACGGATTAATGTGTTCGGATGGGGGGGGGGGGGAAACGGAGACGGGGAAGATATGGAACAAACTAGTGTGATATCGTACAGGGTTTTTAATGTTATAAAACAACGTAAAATCACACTTACAATGTTAGAAGTTTTCAAGTATAACTCAAACTGCCGTCCGCAACCTGTGTAGCTCCTGATGCTGCCAAGGGGAAGAACACCGCGCGCTACACTCGATCCCGGAAATCAAAGTGACGTCAGCAGTGGGGCAGACCGGAACTCTCCTCACACCAGGAACTACGGGTGCCTGGGCAGCTCAATTCACTAGGCTCCTCCTCCCTACGCGTTTCGTGACGAGTTGTCACTTCCTCAGGGGATAATGGAGCCTAGTAGATAGGCTGTTTATATGCTAATCTTAAGTGGAGAGCCCTCCTACAAAGGGGATGGACTAAACGTATTAACTATGCATTATATTTGGCTGCGGTCATATTGAAGGCAGACAGGGACCCATATTAAAGCATACCTAATCAACAAGGACCCATTAATAGCATATAAAAGCCTTGATTTCTAGTGAATTGATAAATGAGTGGGGCATTTGCAACATACATGATCAACTATTAAAAAATCACCTTGATGTTTAACAAACACCTATATTACACATTCATATTCTTAAAAGATACACATAAGTCTAAAAATACACCTATATAGTACATTTATATTTTTATAAAATACATATAAGTCTAAGACATGTATTATTGAAATACTAATCACAACTAAAAATTCATACATTAATATTCCATGCACATTAAAAGCCTGTGAACCACTCAGGCATAAAGACATAATGATTTGCTGATCCTTAAAATTCATAACTATTTTACTGATCTTTTAAAAAGGCCGCCAGGTCGAAATCGATATTAAGGCCGAGGGGGGACAGTGTTTTTAGTACATAAATCCAATAACTTTCTCTTTTGGATACTAAATTAAGTCTGTCTCCCCCCCGCCAACTTCCTTTTGGGTTATCGATCCCTACACATATTAGACCCTCTGGGTTCTGGCCATGGTGTATTTTAAAATGATTTGAGACACTATGGGTCTCGAGACCCCTCTTGATATTGTAGACGTGTTCAGCGAACCGTCTTTTGAGGGGTCTCCCCGTGCGGCCTACGTATTGCAGGCCGCATGGACATTCTAATAAATAAACACAAAAATTGGTCCTACAATTAATAAAAGTTTTAATATCAAAACTCACCCCTGTTACGTTGGATTGAAATTTTTTTGTCTTTTTGCTATGTTTGCAACCAATGCAACTGGTACATGTATAATACCCCTTTAGATCATTTAACCAAGACACATGGCGATCTCTAAGGCCATCGATGGGGCAACTGGGAGAAAGGGAAGATTTCAAATTTCTGGCCCTTCTATAGACAATTTTCGGTTTGTTGGGAAGGATAGATTTGAGGATAGGGTCTTTACGGAGAATGCCCCAATGTTTGTTAAAGGTCTTGGATATAACTGGAGCCAGACCGCTATATTGTGTAATGAAAAATGGAAACTGATCTTGTGTTTTGGGTTTAGAGATTTTCCCCATGTCCTTTGTACATATTAGAGAAGCTCTATCTATCTCATTGACTTCTAATATAGCTCTGTCTAGTTCCTGGTTTTTATATCCTCTTTCGATAAATTTGGTTTTTAGATCCTTGACCTGCTGTTGGTAAATGTGATCTTCTGAGCAATTTCTCCTAATTCTTAATGCCTGTCCTTTCGGGATATTACGCAACCACTGAGAGTGGTGATGACTCGATGCCAACAGATAGGTATTTGCATCCACTTCCTTATGGAAAGTTTTGGTATGAACCTTACTGTCTACCACATATAAAGATAGATCAAGGAAATTTATGCTGTTTTTATTGTCGTTAAACGTGAAGCTTAAATTTCTTGTATTGGTGTTTAAATAAACTTTAAATTGCTCTAGTTGGTCAATGGGCCCCCTCCAGACACACAGCACATCGTCGATATATCTTTTCCAGAGCACCAGGTTCGCCCCAAATGGGTTGGAGGACCATATATGGTCCTCCTCCCATATGGACATGAATAAATTAGCGTAACTGGGGGCAAACCTGGTGCCCATTGCGGTGCCGCACGTCTGGAGGAAGAACTGATGATTATAGCTAAAAAAGTTATGGGTCAGAATGAAGCTGATCCCATCCAGAATGAACTTTCTCAATCTGTCATCTACCCCACCATCACGTTCTAAGACTCTCCTAATGGCATCTATACCCAGCTGGTGATCAATAACAGTGTATAGGGACACTACGTCGCAAGTGACCCAACACATGTCATCTGTCCAAACTAGATCCTGTACCAGGGTTAACACCTGTGAAGTGTCCCTTAGGTAGGATGGAACTTGTACCACATATTTTTGTAAAAGGTAATCCAGGAACTGGGACAGATTGGATGTTAAAGAACGAATCCCTGATATGATCGGGCGGCCCGGGGGTCTAGTGAGGCTTTTATGTAACTTCGGGATGAAGTAAAACATCGGGATCCTGGGTTGTTCAATTGCTATGAACTCCATCTCCCTGATAGTAATGATTTCATCCCGAACACCCTGATCCAAAAGTGTCTGTAGCTCTGCTTTAAATGGAATGGTCGGGTTTGAATCTAGCTTCAGATAAGTGCTGTTATCGCTCAGAATTCTGAGTGATTCTTCCTCATAGTAGGAAGAATTCATAACAACCACTCCCCCTCCTTTGTCTGCTGCTTTGATCACTATGTAAACCCAAAACACAAGATCAGTTTCCATTTTTCATTACACAATATAGCGGTCTGGCTCCAGTTATATCCAAGACCTTTAACAAACATTGGGGCATTCTCCGTAAAGACCCTATCCTCAAATCTATCCTTCCCAACAAACCGAAAATTGTCTATAGAAGGGCCAGAAATTTGAAATCTTCCCTTTCTCCCAGTTGCCCCATCGATGGCCTTAGAGATCGCCATGTGTCTTGGTTAAATGATCTAAAGGGGTATTATACATGTACCAGTTGCATTGGTTGCAAACATAGCAAAAAGACAAAAAAAATTCAATCCAACGTAACAGGGGTGAGTTTTGATATTAAAACTTTTATTAATTGTAGGACCAATTTTTGTGTTTATTTATTAGAATGTCCATGCGGCCTGCAATACGTAGGCCGCACGGGGAGACCCCTCAAAAGACGGTTCGCTGAACACGTCTACAATATCAAGAGGGGTCTCGAGACCCATAGTGTCTCAAATCATTTTAAAATACACCATGGCCAGAACCCAGAGGGTCTAATATGTGTAGGGATCGATAACCCAAAAGGAAGTTGGCGGGGGGGAGACAGACTTAATTTAGTATCCAAAAGAGAAAGTTATTGGATTTATGTACTAAAAACACTGTCCCCCCTCGGCCTTAATATCGATTTCGACCTGGCGGCCTTTTTAAAAGATCAGTAAAATAGTTATGAATTTTAAGGATCAGCAAATCATTATGTCTTTATGCCTGAGTGGTTCACAGGCTTTTAATGTGCATGGAATATTAATGTATGAATTTTTAGTTGTGATTAGTATTTCAATAATACATGTCTTAGACTTATATGTATTTTATAAAATATAAATGTACTATATAGGTGTATTTTTAGACTTATGTGTATCTTTTAAGAATATGAATGTGTAATATAGGTGTTTGTTAAACATCAAGGTGATTTTTTAATAGTTGATCATGTATGTTGCAAATGCCCCACTCATTTATCAATTCACTAGAAATCAAGGCTTTTATATGCTATTAATGGGTCCTTGTTGATTAGGTATGCTTTAATATGGGTCCCTGTCTGCCTTCAATATGACCGCAGCCGAATATAATGCATAGTTAATACGTTTAGTCCATCCCCTTTGTAGGAGGGCTCTCCACTTAAGATTAGCATATAAACAGCCTATCCACTAGGCTCCATTATCCCCTGAGGAAGTGACAACTCGTCACGAAACGCGTAGGGAGGAGGAGCCTAGTGAATTGAGCTGCCCAGGCACCCGTAGTTCCTGGTGTGAGGAGAGTTCCGGTCTGCCCCACTGCTGACGTCACTTTGATTTCCGGGATCGAGTGTAGCGCGCGGTGTTCTTCCCCTTGGCAGCATCAGGAGCTACACAGGTTGCGGACGGCAGTTTGAGTTATACTTGAAAACTTCTAACATTGTAAGTGTGATTTTACGTTGTTTTATAACATTAAAAACCCTGTACGATATCACACTAGTTTGTTCCATATCTTCCCCGTCTCCGTTTCCCCCCCCCCCATCCGAACACATTAATCCGTGGGAGCGTTGGAGTATATCATCCACATTACCAACATCGCTAAGTGAGGGGACTCCTGCAGACCAGACCACGTGGGATCCGTGTGACGTTCTGAGAAGTAGAGACGTGAGGAACAGATTCTCTCCACTGTACACTGAGAGCCCTTATCCTGTAAGTAGGATTTCAGGGTTCTAGGCAGGGGGGTAATTGATAAAACATACCACGCTATGGGCGTGCCCTGCTGTTTTTTTCTGTGATTTCAGAGACATCAGCACATCACAATAGACAACACCCCTGTCTGTCCAACAACTATCAAGATCATCTATCTGGCATAGGAAACCATTACTAAAGACTGCCCAATTGGTTCACGGTATTTGGGTTATTGGACTTTAATCACAGCGCCTGGGACAATTAATTTGTATGTTTATTTTTTATACGGATTTGGAATAGTCTGTTGATTTTTTTGTTCCATAGGCTGCTTTATTATTTTTGATCAAATTAAGGTTAATCACTTTAAGTTGTTATCATTGTTATCACTTTATCACATATTTATTGTAGGTCAGCGCTTTTTAGAGGGCTTAAAATTGTTTGTTTGCTATCAATAAAAATGTATTTCAAATGTATTTATTGTCATTTATTTATTTATTTATTTATTTAGATTTATTTATTAATTGTGCTGCTGCTGCTGCAAGTCGTAAACTCACACCAAGGGCCAAACACCCCCCTCACCCCCAATAAAAAAAATTCACGCACAGCAGCCCCACAATTAATAAATAAATCTAAATAAATAAATAAATAAAGACATGAAGAGAAATAAATATATACTGTACAGTACTGTATATACTTTGTATATTTACTGTATATACACTGTATATATATATATATACAGTATACTGTACATATATACACTGTGTATATATATATATATATATACAGTATATATATATATATCATACAGCTATATTTGTATATATATATATATATATATATATATATATATATATATATATATATATATACATACATACATACTGTATGTGAGTGAAAAGAGAAAAAAGTAACCCGTATGGGAGCACTCAGGTATGCAATTGATATATTTGTTTATTTATTTGACACAGTGCAAAAAGGGATGAATAAACAGTACATGATTTAAAAACTCTTAAAAAAGAGGCATGGACCCTTAAACACTAATGAACAGCACTAGGGAACGACACACACTGTCAACCCTAAACATGAAAAGGATAGTGACTCAAAAAACACTAGGGAGAATCAAAGTGAATCACAATAGGTTACTGGGTTCAAAGGCACCTACTGTATACAACGCTAAGGATAATGCACACTACACACCAAAAGGTAGACTTGTCAAAGTATAAATGACAGTCTCAAAGCATCACACATCTGCATTAGCATACAGTGATATAACCAATGCCTACAGCACAAATCATGTGTAGGAAAGGTGGTAAGTTGGAATGAAATCCCTAGATGTGTAGAGCAATAAAGTTAATGAATAGCATACAGTATAAAACATAACATTACAATCCACACAGTACATTGCATTTACAGTACATTGTATACTGTAAATGATGCATAGCATTAAATCTATGCACCATATACAGTACTGTACATTCTGCAAATGAATGTTAACAATATAATTGCAAGCTACTCTACCAGTAAATACTGTACAAACACTTCCAAACAAGTCAACTACAGTATTTTAACCAATCAAGTAAACCAAAATCAATATATACTGTAAGTACCAACCAGAAAAGACAATTTAAAACCAAACTAACCCTTACAATACCAAGGATTACATCTATCTAATTGTAAAAAACCTTATACATTATACACAGCATTGTTTAAAGCCCCCTCCCCCCTAATGTTTCTGTTAAGCAGATTACACTGAAGAGACAGAGATATAAAGGCCTAAAGCCCCTTCCCCCCTAATGTTTGTGTTAAACAGATTACAATGAAGGGAGAGAGATATAAAGGCCTAAAGCCCCTTCCCCCCTAATGTTTGTGTTAAACAGATTACAATGAAGGGAGAGAGATATAAAGGCCTAAAGCCTTACCTGCATTGGTAAACCCTCCCTGCATTGGTAAACCCTCCCTGCATTGATGTCGTGCAGTGTACAGTATGTAAATGTGGGGAGGGGGGGGGCCCAATGTGCATAATGTACTGTGAGGTCTAACCACCCTCACCCCCTACCCACATACTGTACCCTTACCCCCCCCCCCCCCATCCTGGCCATGGCCCCTCACGCACAGCAGCTCCACAATTAATAAATAAATCTAAATAAATACATGAAGAGAAATAAATATATACTTTATATATAAATGTGAGTTTATAAATAAAATAAAGAATATTATTTCTAGGGGCCCTAGAACAGAAGTTCCCACGCCAATTTCGCGCTCATTGCTCTTTTTTTGCTCTTTTTTTACAATGTTGCTGGTCTTGCGGCTTTGCAGTCTGCAAGCAAAAAGCGCAAAGTGTACAGTATGAAGTCTGGGTGAGCGCTTTCCACATTTGATGCCTACGGCACCTTCCCATTTCTACACACTTCAATACCTGCACAGTTGGTAGCGCTTTCCATCCCAGCTACCATTCTGGATATTCACCTCTCACAGGCCATTCTTGCCCGAGTCTGTCCTATCAGACAGGGGCATTAACCTGTATCCACACCACCTGGACAATTTCTCTCTGTCAGAGACTTGTGCTATTTATTTTATATATTTTTGTGTAATTATTCATGCAAATTTATGCTCATTTCATACTGTATGTGGTTTTCAACATAAAGTGGCTGCTGGGCCTGATCCTAACTCATACAGTATAGCGCTTCCCTGTTTGTTTGTTTATTGCAAGCAAAAAGCAGTTTGTATTACTGAGTGTGAGATAAATTACTGTATTTATCAGTGTTGATCAAAGAGAGTTGATCAGAAGGATTCCCCTTATATACAGTACGTAGAATTAATAAAATTGTATTATTTTCCGATATCCGCAGTGATTCTGGTCAACCTGACAGATTTTTAGTAATACAGTATACTGTACTGCAAGACCATGTGTTGTCTACCTTTTACTACAGTATACTGTACTGTATGAATGACAATAGAGTGCTGTATACTTTATAAGGGGAATCCTTCTGATCAACTCTCTTTGATCAATACTGATAAATACAGTATCATATTTATACCCCTTTAGCACCTGTCGTTCCATCCTATGCACCCATTTACTGTGCAATGGTGATTGCGGTCGTATTCACGTACTTTATGTGAGATAAATTAACCAGTTCTTTTATTGCTGAAGTCGCCACAAAATACTTTTATTTACAAATACAGTACAATACAATGGTGAAACTTTTCAAGTTAACAGCAATTCAAAACATCAACACACAATAATACATACTTTACAGTACTGTAGTATACTGTACTAGTATATTTGGGCCTTGTCTTTGGGGGTTTATTCATGCAATTATTAGGGTGACCTGGCGTTGGAAATACTGACACAGTACAATCCTACAGCTACACCACCCACCCCCTCCCTTAGAGTTTTTAATCCCTCCCTGGCCAAGCATCAATCGTCTGGCTAATCCAATCCAAGCCATTGTTTTGTTAATCTGGCCCTGGGCTGTTCAGAACAGCCACTGCTTCTAAATTACTGAAAATATACAGGATAAATATACAGTGATGTTAAATAATCCTTTCTCTGGGTCTGAGAGGGTTGAAAGTCACCAGGTCCTCATACAGTAGAGTACATTCTCGAATACCTTTAGAATAAAAATACAGTATATATAAATATACAGTATAAATATTGCACAGTATACTGTAATGTTAAATAACCCATCCTGTTCTTTTTCCCTTCATACTGTAACAGTATCCTCATTGTGTCTGCGGTATAGTAGTTCATTGAGAGAGGAGAGGTTTTGTGTACATCATTACTGCTGTTTATATACTGTACATTTAACTGCACAAGCAGATTTGACGAACACAAGGCCCCCCCTCCCCCCTGGTGCACCCTTTTTCCTGGAACGACAAGAAAACAAAAACTTTGTTCAGTTACTGTACTGTACTGTATGTGCGTACTGTATTATGGTAGAACTACTGTACAGTAGGTGGCTGGTGCAGCTTTCTCTGGAAAGAAAAAAATGGAGCAGTTAGTAGGCAGTTACTGTAGTATGTCAAACTAGTCTACTGTACTGTATACTGGAACTACTGTATACTCTGACTATTGGGAAAGCTAAAATCTGTGCCATACTTACCTGTATCATACTGTACCTACTGTACAATACTACAGCACTGTACTACTTTCCTGATGCTTGTCCATTGCGCGCGATGACAATGGGCAACACAGTGGCAATATGGTCTATATATTTATTGCATCGTTCCTCGGTGAGTACATCGTTCCAAAAACTCATTATGGCTTTATACAACTCGTCCTTCTTGGAGGGTTTCGCCACTTTACGGATGTGGTCCTTCAGCTGATGCCAGACCATTTAGATCGGATTGAAGTCTGGCGATCTGTGATTGGAAAGAAAGGACAATTAGTTTAAGAGATACAGTACACAGTACAAACAGTGGGGAACATAAATGGGACACGGTCTACTGCACTTACTCCGCTGGCGTCTTCACCCAGTTGATGCCGCGCTCAAGGATATGCGCCGTCGACGCGGTGTGCTTGGGATCATTGTCCTGGTAAAAGCGATGACCATTGGGAAAGTCTTGTGTGATGTATCGCACTATCACGGGCACAATGTTGTCTTGGAAGAAATCTTTATTCATGATTCCTATAGCAAGAAAAGAAAAGTGCTCAATAGTACAGTACAGTGCATACGGTAAGGCAACACTAGTCAAGTACAGTGCATTAGGCGGCATTATATTTGAGAAATTGTACCTTCAAAGACGACAATGCATCCCGGTCCACGCCTAGAGATGGCACCCCACACATGCAGCTTCACAGGGTGTTTTGGCCGCGGCTTCAAAGTTATGCGGCCTTTTTTGTGGAACGCAAATCTTGCAAATCTCTCCAGCGACACAGTAGACTCATCAGTGAAGATGCAATCCTGGAAAGTCTCACCGCTGTCGATCCATGCCTGGGCCTGGAGCACTCTTTTGATTTTGTTTGCGTCCCGTATCATGGGGTACGCTCTGTAATGACAATGAATAAAAAATGTTAGCGTCACAGCGCAGTACAGTTTGCAAAACAACACTTTTACTTTACAGTACAGTACCTCCTGTACTGTCCACTACTAACCTCACACGTCCATATTTCCATCCAATTCTGCGTCTCATCTTCTTTATGCTGCTCTCGGATACAGTCAGATTGTGGTTTTCCTGAAGAGTGTTTTTAACCCTTAATGCGCTCCTCTCATCATTCTCCTCACTTATTCTGTCCACCAGAAGAGTAGTCTCCCTACAATGCAAAGAAATTATATTGTGTTATTAATATGCAGCAATATAAAATGTATACTGTATACTGTACATGTAATGTTGTAATATACAGTAAATATAAATATACAAAAAATGTATACTGCTGTACTATAAATATAAATAGACAAAATATACAGTATACAGTACTGTTGTAATATAAATATACTATATAAATATACTGTTATTATATCATAATAAATACACATCATATACTGTATATTCCGTTGTCAGATGAATTGCAATATACCAAAAGTGTATACTGCTGCACAAAAAATATAAATTGACCACACATACAGTACACTACAGTATATACTGTTGTAATATAATAAATATACTATATAAATACGGTATACTGTTGTTATATCATAATAAATACACATCATATACTGTATATTCGTTGTCAGATGAATTGCAATATACCAAAAGTGTATACTGCTGCACAAAAAATATAAATTGACCACACATACAGTACACTACAGTATATACTGTTGTAATATAATAAATATACTATATAAATACGGTATACTGTTGTTATATCATAATAAATACACATCATATACTGTATATTCGTTGTCAGATGAATTGCAATATACCAAAAGTGTATACTGCTGCACAAAAAATATAAATTGACCACACATACAGTACACTACAGTATATACTGTTGTAATATAATAAATATACTATATAAATACGGTATACTGTTGTTATATCATAATAAATACACATCATATACTGTATATTCCGTTGTCAGATGAATTGCAATATACCAAAAGTGTATACTGCTGCACAAAAAATATAAATTGACCACACATACAGTACACTACAGTATATATTGTTGTAATATAATAAATATACCCAGTACTATATAAATACGGTATAATGTAGATGTACACTACAGTTTTCTATATTTTTTTTGGTTAAGTTTTATAAATACAGTATACTTACGCATTTGTTATCTTTGGTGCCTTTTTGCGGTCTCTGTTTTTTCCTTGTGCATGATAGCACACGGTGCTTGATGGCACAACGAGGCCAGAAGCAGTTAACCAGCGCTGGATATCTGCAATTCGTTTTCCGCTCGTGTACATCTCCTTCATTCTCATGCTGAGATCCTTTGAAATCTTCTTAACAGGCATTGCTGCGAGTACTGTAGAAAGAAATACAAACACAAGAATGTGTATTCGATGTTTAGTCGATGTGTATTCAATGTGCATTCAATGTGCAGTGAATCCACAAAATGGATGGTATATTTATATGTTAATGACTCACATAACAGACCACCCACTTTCAACACCTGTACCTGGCCGCCATGCATAAAAGGTTGTACACGTTGCATAGCCCACCACTTGCTGATCTTTATCTGAGCCATTGTCCAGATACTGCATTGTGCCTCCCGCTTACATGGAGCAGCCCCGGTTCTATGGACGAAAGAATCATCTCACCTCTGCTGTGCCTGCCACACTGAAAAAGAGAAAGGCAGTTACCGTTTCCAAGCCAAAGGCAAAGCGACAGGCTAAGGCCAACAAAGAAAACCTTCTGCTGACCCCAAAGGCTAAGGCTTTTAAAACACGTCAGCCTTATTATGTGAAGAAGAAATACGGTACTGTGCTCGGTACGCAAGACGCATGGCAGCCAACTCACCGAATCCGCAGACCACTTCCCATAAGCTTCGACGACTCTGCTGTAGCTGTCCCGGAAATCTTCAGCCCGGCTTCTCCACCCCCATCTTCTCCGGTTCCATCTGAAGATGCTGCTGCCTCTGAAATCAACGGGTCACTGTCTCCTTTGCTCTTGGACGACTCTGCTTCTCTCCCGGAAATCCAGCGGTCACCTTCTCCATCCCTCTTCCACCACGCTGCAGCTTCTCCTGTACCGGGCATCCCCAGGTCACCTCTTCCACTCTCCATCGATGCCGCTTCTCTCCAGGGAACCCCCATCTCATCCTCCGTTGCACCCATCCCCCCAGATCTCCAGATGCCATGCACAAGCAGCTCGTTGGACCGGATCCTGAATGGGCTAAGTGTGGATCTCCCCGGGAATTCTAGTGTGCTGGCAAAGCTAGATCTGCTTCTGGAGTCGGTGCTACATATGGAGCAAGGGATGCTACAAATGGAGCAGCGGCTGGATCAACGGATGCACAAGATAGAGGCAGACATAGCGGGCATACATTATTTGCTCGGTGTTAATGCCCCTGTTTCCCCGACGCTGGAGCAGGGGGGTGACATGGATGTGATGCATGGTACCTTCGACCCCCTTCCATCACCAAGCACACCCCCTCCACCAGAAGATACAGTGTACTATGCTATTGAGGAGGACATGACAACCCTGTCAAGACCACGCCAGGAGACAACCCGGCGACCACTACCGGAGGAAAGCTTCCTCCCAGACACCCTACCATTGCCCATCGCCTCAAGTACACCCGCTCCCAAAAGACCTCCTACACCCGCTCGCATACAAACAGTGCCCGACATCTCCCTGTGCGATCTGCCACCGGCACTGAGGGAGAAGTATAGGGTGAGGAGTGCTGGTATACCACACAAGTATGCCTTGATCATATTTAAACACCATGTTCCCTACACATTGTACTGCGAGTGGGTGTTCAAAGTGAACTATGATGGGAATCGCCAAAAAAATGCCCTTCCTGCCAATTTAAGGAAAAAGATTGTGGAAGAAATGCAGCGCTATTACCCTGTTACAGATCCTGTAATGAGAGGCGTTAGAGACTGCATTAATGGCGTTTTGCGCCATGCAAGGCATCGGCCATGGCTGGAAAATGGGGAGGACTTTCAGTGAGACCATACTGTAATATTGTGCTGTACTGTACAGTACATGTTTTACCCTATAGTACCTGCTGTACTTAAACAAAGGATACTGAATGTTGTTGTGTGTTGCACGGTTTTTGTACTGTATTTGTAAATAAAAGTTTTTGGTGGCGACTTCAGCAATAAAAGAACTGGTTAATTTATCTCACACTCAGTACTACTGTACAAACTGCTTTTTGCTGCCAGACTGCAAACCCGCAAGACCAGCAACATTGTAACAAAAGAGCAATGAGTGCGCAATTGGCGTGGGAACTTCTGTTCTAAGGCCCCTATAAATAATATTCTTTATTTTACTTATAAACTCACATTTATAAACCCCGTCACCCACCCCCGCTAAACACAATAAAAAATAATCACACACAGCATCCCCGCAATAAATAAATAAATAAATACAAATAAATACATTTGAAATACATTTTTATTTATAGTGTAGATGTGCAGGGGGTCTCTGGAGCTGAACCGCACTGGTTTCAGGTCGGGGGACCCCGTGCCCCCCGAGATACAGGCCCCTTTAGGGGGTGCCGGTTTCCCTCTGCGTTGAAAGCCCCGATCACGTGACCGCGGCCTGTAAACCAAGCAGAGCAGAGGGACACCGGCACTCCCTAAAGGGGCCTGTATCTCGGGGGGCACGGGGTTCCCAGACCTGAAACCTGTGCGCTTCAGCTCCGGAGACCCCCTGCACATGTACACTGTGAATAAAACACACACATCATTAAAGAATCATTCTTTAGCTTAGCGGCTATGCGCTATGGTAAAGAAGCAGCATTTCTGTCTTTTTAATAATATTGTACAGTGAGCAGGGGGTTCCCTGAGACAGAAATCTAATCTCAGGGGACCCCCTGCTCCTGCACAATATTATTAAAAGTTCAGAAACGAGGCTTCATTAGCATAGCGTATAGCCGCTAAGGTAATGAAGGGGTTAAGGCATAATAACCAATAAATACATTCAATACACTACCCACTACCCATGGCAACCTCCGCTGCTGTGCAGTAAAACAGAGAAAAAAAATAACACTTTCAAAGTAATGTCCCCTAACCCCTTAATCACCATGGCGGTTATTAACCGCTACAGTCATGAAGGGGTTAACCCGCCCTCACCCACCACTCGGGACGCCTACTGTACATACCCTCCCACTCTAACCCCCCACCCCGTGAGGCCTAACCACCCTCAACCCTCACCCACTAACTACCCACAGGGGAGGCTTACCCACATACCATTGGGGAAACACCCCACCCCCACCCCAGTACCCACAATAAAAACAGTACAATCACCCACAATAAACAGCATTCTATTTATTAAATACATTACCCACCCCCTGTGCCCCCCCCCACCTCCCCATAAATACAAGATTTATTCTTTTACATTCAGGGTCCATAACGCAGCCCCACGCTAGTCCCCGGTGGGCTGGCAGGGCACCTGGACAGACCTACAGTTTACCAGCAGCATTCCACAGGTTCTGGAGGCCTGCTGGTGGATCCTGCCAGCACCATGGCGCGCAGGTGGTCTCCTTGGGTCACCGTGAGCCACAATTGGGTCCACACGGTAGGCCCAAGGATGTCTGGGAGCCCCGGGTCAAACCCACAGGTGTCTGCGGGGCCTCGGGTGGTTCCCATGGGGGTCTGGGGAACTCACGGGTGCTCACTACGGGTCCGCGGTGCCCCCACAGAAGTGGGACCACACATCATCATCCCCGCACCTACGGGTCGGAGGTGCCCCCACAGAAGTGGGACCACACATCGTCATGCCCGCAGACTACGGGTCCGCGGTGCCCCCACAGAAGTGGGACCACACATCATCATCCCCGCATGTGTCACCCGTGGAACCACCAGCCTGCTACCCTTTAGGATACCCGAGGATTCCCTGCGGGTGGTCTCCAGAGGTCCCACGCAAAACCACGGAAGTAACCCTGAATGTACAAAAAATAAACCTGGCCTATACATTCAATACATACACCCTCCCCCCCAACACCTACAGTACAATAATGTGCAAAATAACTATTATCCAGATATGGATAATAGATTAATTGCCCATTATTAAAAACATTAACTAGCATATACAAATAAATAAAGTACTACTGACCTCATCAATACGAAGTGTCCGACGCCAGCGCCTTCCTTCTCTTGCCCACACAAAACATAGCCAAAACCAAGCCAATACATTGCAATTACATTCAGATATCAATTAACCCCTTAAACACCTTATCGGATAATAACCGCAAAGGTAATTAAGGGGTTAAGCCACACAGGCACGATACCCACCCTTCACCCATGAATTTGTACTGTGGCTTCATCATGCAACTATATATATATATACTGTATATATATATATACAGATTGACAGAGAGAAAGAGAGAGAGAGAGATATATATACAGTACTTGTCTTAATGGTAGGGGCATTAAGCTCCATTTAATTCACCTTCTAATTGTTCTTGTGTGTGTATGAAATTTTGTTGTGTTTTCTGTTACCCAACCTAGCGATTCTAGTTGTCATACAACATATATAGTGTCTAAATTTCTATTCTAATATCAATTGGCACAATTAGATATATGAGGTTAGCTTATGTTCCTCAATATGATCCCTGATTAGTTTATGTACTCAATATGATCCCTGATTAGATTAGGGAAACAAGAGATTATGGCATTACAGCCAATTGACTCTATAGGCTAAGGCATAAACCAGTATTGTCAAATGTATACATTATGTAATTATCTCTTCTTAAAGTACATATAGGTATCGCCAGTCTGGGTAATAGGAACATTTGGTTCATCTTGTGTTCACCATTCGTTTTTAATTAGTACCCGTCATGGAGGTAAAGTGTTTAATATAATTGTTTGCAAGCATCCAATCAGTCACAGGAGGTGGGTATATATACCAGGGGTGGGGAGATACAATGGTATTATGCCCCTGAGGAAGCCCTAGAGGAGAAACGCGTAGGGCAGACCCTGCAGTCATTGCAGGCATTGCAAACCGAGCAGAGTGAGACGCGCTGCAGAACGGAGTGGAGATAGCGCTGTGACGTCATTGGAGGTCGAAGTCTCGCGAGAATTGGAGCCGGAGCACGTGACGCGGAAGTAAACCAGGCTAGCAGAAGTGCAGTGGACCGGACAGCTTACTCTACAAGTGTGAGAGACTCAATTCAAACTCTCAACTGCTTGAAATTATTTCACACCATGTGAGTGAGATACTGTTTGTTATTTTTTAGATAGTTTTTACAATAAAAGGTTTTATACTATTTTTGTTCCATTGTCCCTCTTCCCCTCCCCCCCCCTCCCTGGTGAGCTATATCCCATGTTAAGGAGACACGCAGCTGCAGATGAAAAGGTGACCCCTGAAGCAAGCAGCAGTCGTGGAGAGTCTGAGATCCATGCAAACAGCAAAGAAATCCCAGCAGCAGTGTTCCTGAATCCCAGTGGTGGATTAAAGGCTTATATTTGGCTGATTAAGTGTAAGTGTATACCTTACCACCTTAACTCTGAAAGTAACAGACATACTGCCCTATGATATTTTTCTCTTTGTTTCTTTCCTGGCTTATTTGCGCCTAGGTCATTTCTTCTCTACATTATCCATTGCGGCAAGTGTGGAGCCGCAGACCTAATTGGCTGCATTCAAGCAAGAATAGATTGTAAGGTATAACACCTCCTGTTTGACTGATTGGCAAGGGGTAGTTAATATTTTTACTACTACAACCCCACTAAGTGTTTGGAATTTGCGCTGATTGTATTCTGTTTTCTCTGTATCCATCCACTACACAGTTAGCAGCATTTCCTATACACAGTGTCAAAATGGCCACAGCAATAGAAAATGATTCTATATTTTATATGAGGAAACATAGAGGCGGAGAACTAGATAATATATTTTCAGACGATATAAGGTTAGAAAGTGTATCAGGAGATGACGAAGACTTAGACACTTTATTTTTGAAATTAGAAAGGTTGATGATTAAGGATACAAAAGCCTACTGGGAGGTGATTGCGTTAGAACAATATATTTCAGTAGACAGGATACCGAGAGGTTTAAGGATCTTTAAAGACCCAACCTCGGATCAGGATGATATCCTATTTATGACAGAATGGAACAAAATTTTAGACAAAGCATCAATGGAGTTGATGAAATTTTTAATAACACATAGGAACAAGGCTCTAGTCACTCTAGAAACTGATATACAGGTGATAGAGAAAAAATTAAATGACTTAGATAAAACTGAGAAACACAAAGAGATTGAAAAGAAGGTTAAATTAAGAACAGACAAAGTTGAAAGGGAAACTAAGCTGTCCAAACAAAGGAAGTTTAGGAGAGATAAAGAGGACTATGTGAATAATTGCTATAGATCTTGGAAAAAGAATCAATCAGACAATAAAGTAGAGGTCAAGGAGACCAATTCCAATGAGGTACAACAGGGACATCAAAATGTAAATGAAAATAGATACATGGGTCCTAGACCTAATACGCATTATCACAAGGATAACAGATATTGGAACAAAAATAAATATCATCATGATAGGGATAGACGAGGGTCAGGGAACTATAGGGGTAGGCAACATAGTTGGAAAGGACAACAGAGTTACCATACTACCAGACAAGAATATGCACCCAAAGAGAAAGAAAGGGAGGATGTTTTTGTGGATGAGGAGAGACCATCCACATCAGCGTCTTCTTTTTTAGAACGGAAGCAACAGAGAGAGAGACCAGGGGAAGTAATAAAAGCACAACTGAAGGAGGACACCAAATCCCATACTCCTCAGAAAAGGAAGATAGAAAGCCCACAAAAAGAGGAACGAGAGGAGGGACAAAAACCAGCATCAAAAAAGCAAACAGTGTAAGAAAGCAGCAGACTGGTATATTTAATCTAAGCGACACCACTCTCACCCAAGAGCATATTAACATACTGCAAAGAGGCTTAGCTTTTGCCCCCACAAATAAGATCAACACATTCAATACATATATTGATGTGAGTAAGTTTGCTAGAAACCTAACCCTCAAAAAATACTTCCTAAAACAAAACTTGACACATGAGGTCACTCAGGGTGGAATCTCCACTTGTGAGAGATTTGTTCATACAGCATGTAAAAAGAACTCCATATTCTTTCCAAGCTATTTAAAAGGAGGACACATAGATACATTCACAAAATCAGTTCAAGAAGATATTGAAAAGCTAGAGAGAGACAAGAAACCAAGAACCCTGAAAAATCTAACGAAAGGTGAATTAAAAGCAGTTGACGAGTTGTCCAAAAGACAGGACATTGTAATCAAACCGTCAGATAAAGGGGGGGGGGTGGTTATCTTAAATAGAAGAGATTACGATATAGAATCCCACAGATTATTAGGTGACAGTGAAACATATAAACTACTACAGGGTAACCCAACAGAACAATACAAAAAAGAACTATTGGGACTACTAAATGAAGGATTAAGGGATGGGATTCTAACAAAATCAGAATGGGAATACCTAAACACCGAGTCCCCAAGAGTCCCAATCTTCTATTACTTGCCTAAAGTGCACAAGAGCACCACCCACCCCCCAGGACGCCCTATAGTCTCAGGGATAAAATCCCTAACCGCTAACCTCTCGGGCTATATAGACACATTTCTAAAGAGTACAGTTAGGAACTTGAGATCCTATGTGCAGGACAGTATTCAGATAATCAACACCGTACAGAATATGACATGGAGCGATAACTACCTTTTGGTTACATGTGATGTGTGCACATTGTACACAGTGATAGATCACACACAAGGATGTAACGCTGTTAGGGATCCCCTTCTTCGAAATGGGGAATTAGACCCAATACAAACCAGATTCATTGTAGACTGTATTCGACATATACTTAGCCATAATTACTTTTGGTATGACGACAAGTACTATTTGCAAATCAGGGGCACTGCTATGGGCACCAGATTTGCCCCAAACTATGCCAACATTTTTATGGGCATGTGGGAAGACGAATACATCTGGTCCAACCATGAGTTTGGGGCAAGTCTGGTGTCCTGGCAGAGATACATTGACGATATTCTGTTTGTATGGGACGGGAGCCTGGAGAGACTACAGCTATTTCTAACCACACTTAACAACAATCCCTACAACCTGAAGTTCACATATAAATATAGTCAAACGACCATCGACTTTTTAGATTTACAGTTATATGTGTTGAATGGGGTTTTAGAAACCAAAACGTTTGTAAAAGAGGTGGACTGCCATAATTTCTTGATGGGGGATAGTGGTCATCTAGATAGGTGGATAAACAACATCCCCCTGGGCCAACTACAAAGAGTAAAACGAAACTGTACTCAGGATAACGTTTTCCAGGAACAAGCAAATGATCTAATGGAAAAGTTTATTGATAGAAAATACAAGAAAGAAGTTGTAGATGAGGCCTTTAGCAGAGTCAAACAGATGGAGCGTAAATACTTGTTAACTTACAAATCAAAAGAAATCAAGGAAAATAGAGGTGAGGAAGGCAAAATATCTGTGCCATTCGTTACACAATTTACGAGCTCCTCCAAACATATTAGGAAGATATTCCAAAAGCATTGGAATATTCTCCAAAAAGAACCTATTTTACAAGGGATTTTACCAACTAAACCCGAAATTATTTTCACCAAGGCCCCTAACCTCAAACAGAGATTAGCTCCCAGCTGTTTGAAAAAAGAATGCATCAAACCTGTAAGTATAACAAATGGCTTCTATAAGTGTCTGACATGCAGAGGCTGTAAATTATGCCAAAATACATCAAAGTCTTATAAACAAATAACATCTGCAACAACAAATGAAGAGTTTGAAATAAAGGATTTTATTGACTGCAACTCAAGTCATGTCATATACATGCTACAGTGCCCATGTAATAAACAATACATAGGGAGGACAACACGTAAATTGAAACTAAGAATTGCTGAACACGTGAAAAATATAGAAAGAGGTTTTGTCCAACACAGTGTATCAAAACACTTTAAGGAATACCACGGCCAAAACCCAAATGGTCTACAATTTGTTGGAATAGACAAAATTCATCCCAATTGGAGGGGTGGGAACCAGGTCATAAAAATATCCAGACAGGAAACTTTCTGGATTTATACCCTAAAAACGTTAGCACCTTTGGGTATGAATATTGATATTGACCTGGGGTCCTTCCTGAGAGAGTAATATTAATATCCTACTCGACATACCTCTATATTTTCGGTACTGTATTCAATTAAGTGTTCTTGTCCATATTCCATCTTCCCCTATGTAGGCCTGTAAGATGCCTCCCAAAAATCCTTTGAACTGTTGTACAAATCTTAGACTGTCAACCCCTGCTTAAGAGAAGTAAGATAAGCCAAATTATCTGTTTAGTCTGAGTGCTATAAAGTAGGAAGAATGTATTTACTGTTCAATGGCCTTTGGTGTTCTTGATTACTGAAAGTACCGCTCTTCTTTCTTGACTTCAATTCACTTAGCTTATGGGAAGATCATTAAATAGGTGCTTATCCATCCTGTCCCCCTTGGAAGCATTTATGTTTATTATGTTTATTATTAGTGTGTAGCTATCTCTTACCCCAATATGACTGTGGGTTGTATCACTCTTGATACCATCTAACTCATGCCATTAGTACTAATATAATGCTCCACATGATATAGTGGATTATATAGTGTAAATACTGTGTCACATATAACAATCAGGAACACCAACAGTACAGATCTATAAGGGTTTACCAAGTAACGATTACTATGCCAATCATAGAAATAATCTTTACTATGTTCGCAATGTTTAATACCGAAGTAAATAAGTTTTTTCATAATCTGAATATGTTCTACCTAAGCCACAGGAAATTTTAATATGTTGTATCGGAAATATGATATGTGGTATGTCCACTTATAGCGTTTAATTTGGGTTTGTTGTTTATCAAAGATACCAGCTACCAAATTATTCATCTGTATTTAAGTCTCTGTTTCACTTAGCTATATATAGATTTGTGTATATCGTAATCTATTAACTCCTGACTCAATGTCTCTCATCTGTATATATAGTCTAGATCCAATATTTAGTAATACTCTTGTTGTCAGATCTGACTAAATTTTCTGGTCCCTTCATTATCAATAAGCTTGATGTGTCATTATGATGATTTGCCAATACACTATCCAAATATAACATATTATTGACTTCCAGTCCTAAGTACAAATCTCTCTATTGCTGGCACTTAAAGAGTTGGCTCTAAATTATTTGCTAAAAAGAACCTAGGCCAATTTAGTGAGCTCTGGCAGTATCTAAAAATTGTATATATGCATATTCTAGCCTTAACAATGTATACAACTTGTCTTAATGGTAGGGGCATTAAGCTCCATTTAATTCACCTTCTAATTGTTCTTGTGTGTGTATGAAATTTTGTTGTGTTTTCTGTTACCCAACCTAGCGATTCTAGTTGTCATACAACATATATAGTGTCTAAATTTCTATTCTAATATCAATTGGCACAATTAGATATATGAGGTTAGCTTATGTTCCTCAATATGATCCCTGATTAGTTTATGTACTCAATATGATCCCTGATTAGATTAGGGAAACAAGAGATTATGGCATTACAGCCAATTGACTCTATGGGCTAAGGCATAAACCAGTATTGTCAAATGTATACATTATGTAATTATCTCTTCTTAAAGTACATATAGGTATCGCCAGTCTGGGTAATAGGAACATTTGGTTCATCTTGTGTTCACCATTCGTTTTTAATTAGTACCCGTCATGGAGGTAAAGTGTTTAATATAATTGTTTGCAAGCATCCAATCAGTCACAGGAGGTGGGTATATATACCAGGGGTGGGGAGATACAATGGTATTATGCCCCTGAGGAAGCCCTAGAGGAGAAACGCGTAGGGCAGACCCTGCAGTCATTGCAGGCATTGCAAACCGAGCAGAGTGAGACGCGCTGCAGAACGGAGTGGAGATAGCGCTGTGACGTCATTGGAGGTCGAAGTCTCGCGAGAATTGGAGCCGGAGCACGTGACGCGGAAGTAAACCAGGCTAGCAGCAGTGCAGTGGACCGGACAGCTTACTCTACGAGTGTGAGAGACTCAATTCAAACTCTCAACTGCTTGAAATTATTTCACACCATGTGAGTGAGATACTGTTTGTTATTTTTTAGATAGTTTTTACAATAAAAGGTTTTATACTATTTTTGTTCCATTGTCCCTCTTCCCCTTCCCCCCCCCCCTCCCTGGTGAGCTATATCCCATGTTAAGGAGACACGCAGCTGCAGATGAAAAGGTGACCCCTGAAGCAAGCAGCAGTCGTGGAGAGTCTGAGATCCATGCAAACAGCAAAGAAATCCCAGCAGCAGTGTTCCTGAATCCCAGTGGTGGATTAAAGGCTTATATTTGGCTGATTAAGTGTAAGTGTATACCTTACCACCTTAACTCTGAAAGTAACAGACATACTGCCCTATGATATTTTTCTCTTTGTTTCTTTCCTGGCTTATTTGCGCCTAGGTCATTTCTTCTCTACATTATCCATTGCGGCAAGTGTGGAGCCGCAGACCTAATTGGCTGCATTCAAGCAAGAATAGATTGTAAGGTATAACACCTCCTGTTTGACTGATTGGCAAGGGGTAGTTAATATTTTTACTACTACAACCCCACTAAGTGTTTGGAATTTGCGCTGATTGTATTCTGTTTTCTATATATATATATATATATATATAGAAACCCTGTCTTCCCATAAGAAAAGGCACAAAAGCAGCAACACTCAGATAAAGCAAAAAGACATGTATTAGCAGTTACAAAACAGCACACTATAAACCCAACGTTTCGGTCCTAGGCAGGACCTTCCTCAGGGGGGTGCTACCAGACAATGACACCCAGAGAACATATATACCCCATAGTTCACCATGTGAGGACAATTAGAGGCAGCTAATTGTACAATCCTGGAGCTCCACGAGTGCAATCAGTGTATGAGGTAGTACGGCGGCCATCTTGGAAATCAGGAGACAGAGCAATGTATGCTATCTCACATGGGCAGATGAGTACAGGCTCCCCCGGTGGACAAAAAAATCCTAGCGTCCAATGTTGCTAGGAAACGCATGTGTGGCGTCATAAAGTCCTGGGAAGTCAGCTCAAAGTAAAGTTGCGCATGTGCAAGGCTCTGTGACAGCACCAGAGTGTCACGCCGATCTGGTACCCCATTCAGTGTCAATTGCATCAGTGTGGCAGCTCCCTAAAGAAAATGACAGTGAAGGAACAAGTGAATCAACACATAAGGGGAATAAAAACAATTTCCAGAGTTGAGGGTGACTGTTTAGATGGCAAGGGGAGGGAGGGCAAGGGGAGGGAGGGATAACAAGGGAAAGGAGGAGGTAGAGCAAAAACATGCATATAAATTAGGCAATTGTAAATGGCATACTGGTTAAATATTAATATTCAGTACTGCACCATTGGGGAACAATAATGCAAAGTCCCGGCAATGGAAACCTAATTATGAGCATCTATGCATTAATGAAGAGAAAAGGACACAGAACAATAATTCAAAAGATGCAATCACAAAAAACATCCTAATTTGAAATCTTCATTTAGTCCTCGCGGAGCCATTGTGTTCAGTTCAAAAATCATGCGAGTTTCAAGTTGTAACAGCAATTTGCCCCTGTCTCCTCCACGGGGGCCAGCATGTGCTTGCATGATGGGCATGCATCGTAGCGTTGCCAAGCTATGCTTGTGATCTTTAAAATGTCTCGCTACCGGTTGCAGTTTGAGATCCTCATTATTCGTACTGTCAAGTAATGCCTTCCTGATGGAGGAGCGGTGCAAGCTCATACGCTCCTTCAACATACGTGTGGTTTTACCAATATAATACAGGTCACATGGACACCGGATGATGTATACAACGAATTTACTCTCACAGTTCATGTAATCCTTTATTTTAATGGCTTTTCCACTGTGTGGATGGACAAAGCTTTTCCCCAATATCATGTGTTGACAGTTTATACAGCCATGACATTTGTGTACACCGGGAGTTTTGGAGAGCCAATTCGTAGGGCTGGCATACTTGGATACCGGATCTGCCTGTGTCAATAGGTCACCTATGTTTCGGCCCCTGCGGTAACAGAATAATGGTGGTTTGGTGAAGGTTTTCCCAATTCTTTTGTCGTTTTCCAAGATGTGCCAGTGTTTCGTGATACTTCTACGAATAGTACATGATGAAGTACTAAAAGTGGTATTAATCCCAAAACGATCTGAAGTGCTGGTTTGGATGGTTGGTTTGAGGAGTTGATCACGGGAAAACCTTCTTGCCTTGGCTAAGGCCTCTTTGACCTCTTTGTGGTTATAACCTCTTGTAAGGAACCTGTGTGTCATACACTGTAGCGCTTTCTCACACTCGTCACTCCTACTGGTGATCCTCAAGACCCTAAGAAATTGAGAATACGGCAACCCCTTCTTCAGAGCATCAGGGTGGTGACTACTGGCCAGAAGTAGGGTATTTCTGTCCGTTGCTTTATGATGAATCTTCGTCAGCAGCCGGGTAGGTCCCTTGTAAACAACAGTGTCAAGAAAAACGATCTGCTCATTGCTGTAGTTGAGGGTAAATCTTATGTTTGACGGAATAGAATTCAGGTATTCCAAAAATTGCAACAGGTCTGCTTCAGAGCCATCCCATATCAGGAACAGATCGTCAATATATCTCATATATGTCCTGATATTATTAGCATATGGGGAATCATATAGGATATGGGTTTGTTCATATTGGGACATAAACAGATTGGCATACGATGGGGCCATGTTTTCTTTAGGGAGCTGCCACACTGATGCAATTGACACTGAATGGGGTACCAGATCGGCGTGACACTCTGGTGCTGTCACAGAGCCTTGCACATGCGCAACTTTACTTTGAGCTGACTTCCCAGGACTTTATGACGCCACACATGCGTTTCCTAGCAACATTGGACGCTAGGATTTTTTGTCCACCGGGGGAGCCTGTACTCATCTGCCCATGTGAGATAGCATACATTGCTCTGTCTCCTGATTTCCAAGATGGCCGCCGTACTACCTCATACACTGATTGCACTCGTGGAGCTCCAGGATTGTACAATTAGCTGCCTCTAATTGTCCTCACATGGTGAACTATGGGGTATATATGTTCTCTGGGTGTCATTGTCTGGTAGCACCCCCTTGAGGAAGGTCCTGCCTAGGACCGAAACGTTGGGTTTATAGTGTGCTGTTTTGTAACTGCTAATACATGTCTTTTTGCTTTATCTGAGTGTTGCTGCTTTTGTGCCTTTTCTTATGGGAAGACAGGGTTTCTATATTGATTTCTATGGAGCATGCACCTTGACTTTACATTTGTTGCTTGGAGTGCTGGCTGCTGCTTTTTGTTGTACATATATATATGAGCTGAGCACCCTGATTTGTGTTTTGCTCACTGAGTTGTGGTGCAGTCTGACTCAGTGACTATATTGTGGTTCTTACTGCTTAATATATTTCTAGATAGATATCATAGAGATTGTATGTTATGGAAGAATTTCCAGATGTGGGGGGTCTGTTTTCATCTATATCAGATACTTTGTGTTATAGTGAGACTGATATTTCTAGGATCAGGTATACAGATTCGATAGAGGAAATTTTTGGCACAGAAAAAGTTTCTGATATTTTTAATGATTTGCTTAAACTGAGCAAGAGGGAAGTTGATTTTTTCCTTCATGGTGCAACCCTCTCTCACTATCACCGTGAGAAACTGTTACCAAGAGGGTTCCGCATTAAGAATCAGCCAACTATTGGACGTTCTGATCCAGAATTTTGTAAACGCTGGATCAGTATTCTCAATAAATGTTCATTGGATCTGATAATATTGGTCATTGAACAATCTACTAAAGAATTGTACCGCATTAGAGCTGAGATTGCCACCATTAAAACAAAAAATGATCTTGCCCTGACCGCTGACAAAGAGGTTAATTGGACTGACAAACTACAAGTAGCAGTCGACGCCTATAGAGAAAGCCTCATCACATACAAACGTGAGAAACTGAAACAAGTTACCACAGACTATAAGGAACGGCACGTCTATAAATGGTTGTTGGGCATCAGTGAGACGATTCCAGGGAGACCAGGCCAAAGACGGAAGAACACAAGGGGAAGACGCGCAGGCACCACGGGGAGTGCGTACAACACTAGTGATACTGATCACTCGGACAACCAAGATACTGCTCGCACGGATCCTTTTTTAGGACAAGGGGGTGTAATACATCAGAAACCCCCACCCCACGACCCAGACGCTGGAGAAAGACCCGCAGGGGCGGCGGCCGCAGCAACAAGATTTCTTCCAAGGCAATCAAAGGACAGAGGGGTCCAGAAGGCCAAGAAGTGAAGGACGTAGTGTATAACATCTCATCCTACATGTTAACACCATCGGAAAAGAGTGTCCTTGAAAAGGGCTTATCATTTGTGCCAACACATACACTGGACCCATTTGACTGGGAGGTAGATCTATACAGGCTCAATAGACGCCTTCGCTTGAAGGACTTCTTCTACAGATATCAGCGAGACGACTCTACGCTTAATGAAGAAAATCGGACAACACAACCTTTCAAACAGGTGAGCTCTTTTGACCCCCAGGTTCATAATCCCAACATCATGACATTCATTAGTCTGGTGGAAGCGGATACCAGGGATGCTGTTAAAAATCAAAAAAGAAGCTTTTTTAACCTCACCAAAGAGGAGCACCTTGCAATCAAGTCACTTAAGGATAATACAGCAATCATTATCAAGTCAGCGGACAAAGGGGGGGGCATAGTTGTGATGGACTATGAACAATATAGAGCAGAAATAATGCGGCAACTTAATGTATGCTTGCATTACAAAGCACTGAAAGGTGATCCCACCCACATTTATAAAAAAGAGATTGATACCATTATACAACTTGGCATTAACAATAGGTGGATATCGGAGGAAACAGGGAAATTCTTAACACAGGAATACCCGATCACTCCAGTGATATACATTTTACCCAAAGTGCATAAATCTTTGACCTCTCCACCAGGGAGACCCATCATTGCGGCGATGGGCTCCCTATGTCACCCCCTCTCTCAGTATATTGACTTTCATCTACAGCCGATTGTGGTCAGTACACCAAGCTATATAAAAGACACCACTGACTTTATCAATAAATTGGACGCCTTGGATTTTGACCTTACTAACTGCCTCCTGGTCACATTGGACGTTTCGAGCCTTTATACGAATATTGGGCATACTGAGGGTATGGAAGCAGTAAAGGATCATCTAGACAAATTCATTGGCTATACTGGTCCGCCAATAGAATTTTTACTTCTGCTTATAGACATTGTGCTCCATAAGAATTTTTTCAAATTCGAGAAAAAATTCTTTCTACAATGTATGGGCACAGCGATGGGGTCTAACATGGCCCCATCGTATGCCAATCTGTTTATGTCCCAATATGAACAAACCCATATCCTGTATGATTCCCCATATGCTAATAATATCAGGACATATATGAGATATATTGACGATCTGTTCCTGATATGGGATGGCTCTGAAGCAGACCTGTTGCAATTTTTGGAATACCTGAATTCTATTCCGTCAAACATAAGATTTACCCTCAACTACAGCAATGAGCAGATCGTTTTTCTTGACACTGTTGTTTACAAGGGACCTACCCGGCTGCTGACGAAGATTCATCATAAAGCAACGGACAGAAATACCCTACTTCTGGCCAGTAGTCACCACCCTGATGCTCTGAAGAAGGGGTTGCCGTATTCTCAATTTCTTAGGGTCTTGAGGATCACCAGTAGGAGTGACGAGTGTGAGAAAGCGCTACAGTGTATGACACACAGGTTCCTTACAAGAGGTTATAACCACAAAGAGGTCAAAGAGGCCTTAGCCAAGGCAAGAAGGTTTTCCCGTGATCAACTCCTCAAACCAACCATCCAAACCAGCACTTCAGATCGTTTTGGGATTAATACCACTTTTAGTACTTCATCATGTACTATTCGTAGAAGTATCACGAAACACTGGCACATCTTGGAAAACGACAAAAGAATTGGGAAAACCTTCACCAAACCACCATTATTCTGTTACCGCAGGGGCCGAAACATAGGTGACCTATTGACACAGGCAGATCCGGTATCCAAGTATGCCAGCCCTACGAATTGGCTCTCCAAAACTCCCGGTGTACACAAATGTCATGGCTGTATAAACTGTCAACACATGATATTGGGGAAAAGCTTTGTCCATCCACACAGTGGAAAAGCCATTAAAATAAAGGATTACATGAACTGTGAGAGTAAATTCGTTGTATACATCATCCGGTGTCCATGTGACCTGTATTATATTGGTAAAACCACACGTATGTTGAAGGAGCGTATGAGCTTGCACCGCTCCTCCATCAGGAAGGCATTACTTGACAGTACGAATAATGAGGATCTCAAACTGCAACCGGTAGCGAGACATTTTAAAGATCACAAGCATAGCTTGGCAACGCTACGATGCATGCCCATCATGCAAGCACATGCTGGCCCCCGTGGAGGAGACAGGGGCAAATTGCTGTTACAACTTGAAACTCGCATGATTTTTGAACTGAACACAATGGCTCCGCGAGGACTAAATGAAGATTTCAAATTAGGATGTTTTTTGTGATTGCATCTTTTGAATTATTGTTCTGTGTCCTTTTCTCTTCATTAATGCATAGATGCTCATAATTAGGTTTCCATTGCCGGGACTTTGCATTATTGTTCCCCAATGGTGCAGTACTGAATATTAATATTTAACCAGTATGCCATTTACAATTGCCTAATTTATATGCATGTTTTTGCTCTACCTCCTCCTTTCCCTTGTTATCCCTCCCTCCCCTTGCCCTCCCTCCCCTTGCCATCTAAACAGTCACCCTCAACTCTGGAAATTGTTTTTATTCCCCTTATGTGTTGATTCACTTGTTCCTTCACTGTCATTTTCTTTAGGGAGCTGCCACACGGATGCAATTGACACTGAATGGGGTACCAGATCGGCGTGACACTCTGGTGCTGTCACAGAGCCTTGCACATGCGCAACTTTACTTTGAGCTGACTTCCCAGGACTTTATGACGCCACACATGCGTTTCCTAGCAACATTGGACGCTAGGATTTTTTTGTCCACCGGGGGAGCCTGTACTCATCTGCCCATGTGAGATAGCATACATTGCTCTGTCTCCTGATTTCCAAGATGGCCGCCGTACTACCTCATACACTGATTGCACTCGTGGAGCTCCAGGATTGTACAATTAGCTGCCTCTAATTGTCCTCACATGGTGAACTATGGGGTATATATGTTCTCTGGGTGTCATTGTCTGGTAGCACCCCCCTGAGGAAGGTCCTGCCTAGGACCGAAACGTTGGGTTTATAGTGTGCTGTTTTGTAACTGCTAATACATGTCTTTTTGCTTTATCTGAGTGTTGCTGCTTTTGTGCCTTTTCTTATGGGAAGACAGGGTTTCTATATTGATTTCTATGGAGCATGCACCTTGACTTTACATTTGTTGCTTGGAGTGCTGGCTGCTGCTTTTTGTTGTATATATATATATATATATATATATATATATATATATACACACACGTTATATACACACCCATGATAAACCAATATACAGTACAAATAAATGTAGAAGGGTTATCAAAAGCATACTGCCCTACAACCAAACACGTCTCCATACAGACACTACATTAAAATCAATTTCCTTTAAAAATCCTAACTGATCTCACAATCTACTGTACTGTATATGATCACAAACCAATGAAAAAAGTCACATTCCAAAATGCATAAAATCTATGCACCATACTGTATACATTCTGCAAATTAATCAACGTAAACAAAAATCAATTAGCAATCATTATTTAGATCTCTAAACATTTCACACTCAATCATGAACAATGAAACCATTAACAGATTCACGCCTAGAGCAGAACAATTAAGCCTTTGAAAAAATATAAGTACCGACAAAAATACAACCTTTCCAAACCAAGCCTACCTACAGTATCCCTGACCTTCCTCAAACACACAATACAATACCAAGGAATACATCTACAGTATCTAATTTTAAAATACTTTAAACTCACAAAATAATTAAAAACACATCTAATCCAGCTTTTTAAACATCATCATTTCTTACCCTGAATGTATACTGTACAGTACAGTATATCTCTCTAGACATATATATTGTACATACTGTACATACATACAGTGGCAAGAAATGATATACCACAAAAAAAAAAAAATACACAGGTTAAAAAACCTTTTGAAAAAATTAACAAGTTAAATAAAATACATTTCTTTACTGTAGTTCACTTACCATTACTTGCCCCCACGACTCCCGTTGCCCAGCTTACTCACGAACCAATCCACGATCAGGAACCCATAAAATAATAAACCATTCAAAATAATAAACATTAAACTAAAAATCCAAACCAATCCACGGGTCTTCTACTTGTAATACATCTTCATCTGTATTCTTCTTTCTTCTATCTCCTTCCGGGCGGGGCAGGGCGTGGTCTTCTTTCCATCATCGGCCACGCCCTTGTCTTTTTTCTTCTCCGGAGGTCCTTCCTCCGCGGCGTCTGGCTGCAAAATGAGACGACATAGGCTTTTAAAGACCTATGACGTCACATTTTGCGTCATGGTTCCCACGGTCCTGATTGGACCGTGAAAACCATGTGTTTTGGCCGATAATAAAAAAATGATGACGTCACTTAAAGGGAATGAAAGCACAGCCAATCAGAATGGCTTTGCTTCAAATGCCTTTAAGGTGACATCATTAAAAGACACATGGCCGTGCACACATGGTACTAGAGCCAATCAGAGCGTGGGAACTTTATCCCTACTCTGATTGGCTCTGGTATACCATGTGTCAGGGGCTTGGGGGAGAAAGGATGTGACATCAATGAAAATCTGTCACGTGGTACGGTAGCCAATCAGAGCGTGGGAACTTTATCCTTATTGACGTCACATCCTTTCTCCCCCAAGCCCCTGACACATGGTATACCAGAGCCAATCAGAGTAGGGATAAAGTTCCCACGCTCTGATTGGCTCTAGTACCATGTGTGCACGGCCATGTGTCTTTTAATGATGTCACCTTAAAGGCATTTGAAGCAAAGCCATTCTGATTGGCTGTGCTTTCATTCCCTTTAAGTGACGTCATCATTTTTTTATTATCGGCCAAAACACATGGTTTTCACGGTCCAATCAGGACCGTGGGAACCATGACGCAAAATGTGACGTCATAGGTCTTTAAAAGCCTATGTCGTCTCATTTTGCAGCCAGACGCCGCGGAGGAAGGACCTCCGGAGAAGAAAAAAGACAAGGGCGTGGCCGATGATGGAAAGAAGACCACGCCCCGCCCCGCCCCGCCCGGAAGGAGATAGAAGAAAGAAGAATACAGATGAAGATGTATTACAAGTAGAAATCCCGTGGATTGGTTTGGATTTTTAGTTTAATGTTTATTATTTTGAATGGTTTATTATTTTATGGGTTCCTGATCGTGGATTGGTTCGTGAGTAAGCTGGGCAACGGGAGTCGGTGGGGGCAAGTAATGGTAAGTGAACTACAGTAAAGAAATGTATTTTATTTAACTTGTTAATTTTTTCAAAAGGTTTTTTAACCTGTGTATTTTTTTTTTTTTGTGGTATATCATTTCTTGCCACTGTATGTATGTACAGTATGTACAATATATATGTCTAGAGAGATATAATGTACAGTATACATTCAGGGTAAGAAATGATGATGTTTTAAAAGCTGGATTAGATGTGTTTTTAATTATTTTGTGAGTTTAAAGTATTTTAAAATTAGATACTGTAGATGTATTCCTTGGTATTGTATTGTGTGTTTGAGGAAGGTCAGGGATACTGTAGGTAGGCTTGGTTTGGAAAGGTTGTATTTTTGTCGGTACATATATTTTTTCAAAGGCTTAATTGTTCTGCTCTAGGCGTGAATTTGTTAATGATTTTATTGTTCGGGATCTAGTCTGAATTGTTTAGGGATGTAAATAATGATTGCTAATTGAGTTTTGTTTACTTGGTTGATTACAGTAATTTGCAGAATGTATATGGTGCATACAGTAGATATTTAGGCATCATTTATATTGGAATGTAAGTTGTTTAAATGGCTTTTCAGAGGTTTAGTGATGATTTACAGTAGATTGAGAGATCAGTTATGAATATTAAAGGAAATTTATTTTAATTTAGTGTGTATGTATGGAGAAGAGTTTGGTTGTAGGACAGTGCTTTTGATAACCCTTCTACATTTATTTGTACTGTATATTGGTTTATCATGGGTGTGTATA
The DNA here is from genome assembly GCF_040206685.1 of Ascaphus truei. Lineage (NCBI taxonomy): Eukaryota > Metazoa > Chordata > Amphibia > Anura > Ascaphidae > Ascaphus > Ascaphus truei. Next base: position 195,352,516 of record NC_134483.1, on the reverse strand, counting down.
TAACGTGTGTATATTTATATATATATATATATATATATATATATATATATATATATATATATATATATACTGTATACAGTATATATATCTCTCTCTCTCTCTCTCTCTTTCTCTCTGTCTCTCTGTGTATATATATATACAGTATATATATATAGTTGCATGATGAAGCCACAGTACAAATTCATGGGTGAAGGGTGGGTATCGTGCCTGTGTGGCTTAACCCCTTAATTACCTTTGCGGTTATTATCTGATAAGGTGTTTAAGGGGTTAATTGATATCTGAATGTACTGTACTTGCAATGTATTGCCTTGGTTTTGGCTATGTTTTGTGTGGGCAAGAGAAGGAAGACGCTGGCATCGGACACTTCGTATTGATGAGGTCAGTAGTACTTTATTTATTTGTATATGCTAGTTAATGTTTTTAATAATGGGCAATTAATCTATTATCCATATCTGGATAATAGTTATTTTGCACATTATTGTACTGTAGGTGTTGGGGGGGAGGGTGTATGTATTGAATGTATAGGCCAGGTTTATTTTTTTTACATTCAGGGTTACTTCCGTGGTTTTGCGTGGGACCTCTGGAGACCACCCGCGGGGAATCCTCGGGTATCCTAAAGGGTAGCAGGCTGGTGGTTCCACGGGTGACACATGCGGGGATGATGATGTGTGGTCCCACTTCTGTGGGGGCACCGCGGACCCGTAGTCTGCGGGCATGACGATGTGTGGTCCCACTTCTGTGGGGGCACCTCCGACCCGTAGGTGCGGGGATGATGATGTGTGGTCCCACTTCTGTGGGGGCACCGCGGACCCATAGTGAGCACCCGTGAGTTCCCCAGACCCCCATGGGAACCACCCGAGGCCCCGCAGACACCTGTGGGTTTGACCCGGGGCTCCCAGACATCCTTGGGCCTACCGTGGGGACCCAATTGTGGCTCACGGTGACCCAAGGAGACCACCTGGGCGCCATGGTGCTGGCAGGATCCACCAGCAGGCCTCCAGAACCTGTGGAATGCTGCTGGTAAACTGTAGGTCTGTCCAGGTGCCCTGCCAGCCCACCGGGGACTAGCGTGGGGCTGCGTTATGGAAACTGAATGTAAAAGAATAAATCTTGTATTTATGGGGGGGGGGGGCACAGGGGGTGGGTAATGTATTTAATAAATAGAATGCTGTTTATTGTGGGTCATTGTACTGTTTTTATTGTGGGTACTGGGGTGGGGGTGGGGTGTTTCCCCAACGGTATGTGGGTAGGCCTCCCTTGTGGGTACTGACTGGGTGGTTAGGCCTCACGGGTGGGGGGGGTTAGTGTGGGATGGTATGTAGGCATCCCAAGTGGTGGGTGGGTGAGGGTGGGTTAACCCCTTCATGACTGTAGCGGTTAATAACCGCTATGGTGATTAAGGGGTTAGGGGACATTACTTTGTATGTTTTAATTTTTGTGTCTGTTTTGCAGAAGCGGAGGGGCCATGGCCAGGATGGGGGGGGGAGGGGGTTAACGGTATGTGGGTAGGGGGTGAGGGTGGTTAGCATTGCAGGGAGGGAGATTTACAGGTAACAGAAACATCTCTCTCCCTTCAATGTAATCTGTTTAACACAAACATTAGGGGGGGAAGGGGCTTTAGGCCTTTATATCTCTGTCCCTTCAGTGTACTGTAATCTGCTTAACAGAAACATTAGGGGGAGGGGGCTTTAAACAATGCTGTGTATAATGTATAAGGTTTTTTACAATTAGATAGATGTAATCCTTGGTATTGTAAGGGTTAGTTTGGTTTTAAATTGTCTTTTCTGGTTGGTACTTACAGTATACAGTATATTGATTTTGGTTTACTTGATTGGTTAAAATACTGTAGTTGACTTGTTTGGAAGTGTTTGTACAGTATTTACTGGTAGAGTAGCTTGCAATTATATTGTTAACATTCATTTGCAGAATGTACAGTACTGTATATGGTGCATAGATTTAATGCTATGCATCATTTACAGTATACAATGTAAATGCAATGTACTGTGTGGATTGTAATGTTATGTTTTATATTGTAAAATAAGTTACTGTAGGATTATTAAATGGATTATTATTATTGTCTGTATAGAGAAGCGTTATCTGTAGGACAGTATGATTTTGATAACCATTCTACATGTATTTGTACTATTGGTTCATCATGTGTGTTTATATACTGTATACTGTATACTGTATATATATATATATATATATATATATATATATATATATATATATATATATATATATATATATATACATCTACACTATCAATAAAAATGTATTTCAAATGTATTTATTGGCATTTATTTATTTATTTATTTAGATTTATTTATTAATTGTGGGGCTGCTGTGCGTGAATTTTTTTTATTGGGGGTGAGGGGGGTGTTTGGCCCTTGGTGTGAGTTTACGACTTGCAGTAGCAGCAGCACAATTAATAAATAAATCTAAATAAATAAATAAATAAATAAATGACAATAAATACATTTGAAATACATTTTTATTGATAGTGTACATGTGCAGGGGGTCTCCGGAGCTGAAGCGCACAGGTTTCAGGTCTGGGGACCCCGTGCCCCCCGAGATACAGGCCCCTTAGGGGGTGCCGGTATCCCTCTGCTCTGCTTGGTTTACAGGCCGCGATCACGTGATCGGGACCTTTAAACGCAGAGCACTCAGCACTCAGAAACACAGGCCAGGCAGATTTAACACACACACACAATAGGGGGAGGTTTTTTTACATAGCTTGCAGGGAAGCTTAACGCACACACACAATAGGGGGATAGGGGGAGGGGGTTTTACATAGATTAGAGAGAAGGCAGGGCGTTTTAAAAGCGAGAATAGGGGGAGGGGTTTTTACATAGATTAGAGAGAAGGCAGGGCGTTTTAAAAGCGAGAATAGGGGGAGGGGTTTTTACATAGATTAGAGAGAAGGCAGGGAGTTTTAACACAGACGTGAAAAATATGTATTGAATGTATTAATTGTTTATTATGCCTTAACCCCTTCATTGCCTTAGCGGCTATCCGCTATGGTAATGACGCAGCATTTTCCGTATTTTTAATAATATTGATCAGGAGCAGGGGGGGGGGGGGTTCCCTGAGCATTAATTTCTGGCTCAGGGAACCCCCTGCTCACTTTACAATATTATTAAAATAATGCTTCTTTACCATAGCGCATAGACGCTAAGGTAAAGAACGAGTGTTTATTTATACTGTATATTGTATGTGTTTTATTGATAGTGTACATGTGCAGAGGGTCTCCAGAGCAGAAGTGCACAGGTTTCAGGTCTGGGGACCCCGTGCCCCCCGAGATACAGGCCCCTTTAGGGGGTGCCGGTATCCCTCTGCTCTGCTTGGTTTACAGGCCGCGGTCACGTGATCGCGGCCTGTAAACCAAGCAGAGCAGAGGGATACCGGCACCCCCTAAAGGGGCCTGTATCTCGGGGGGCACGGGGTCCCCAGACCTAAAACCAACGCGGTTCAGCTCCGGAGACCCCCTGCACATCTACACTATCAATAAAAATGTATTTCAAATGTATTTATTGTCATTTATTTATTTATTTTTTGGCGGCTGCTGTGTGTATTTTATTGTTGTGGGTTGCGGGAGGGTGGGTGAATGGGGTATTCGCCCCAACGATGGTTGGGGAGGGCTTGCGGGGGGGGGTGGGGTAGCGGGAGGGCTTAACCCCTTCATGACCGTAGCGGTATTAACTGCTACGGTCGTGAAGGGGTTAAGTGCACCCGCAACCCCCCCCCTCCCTCCCGCAAGTCCTAAACTCACTCCAAGGGCCAAATACCCCCCTCACCCATCCCCACTACACACAATAAAGCGGGCACGGTGGGTTAACCCCTTCATTGCCTTAGCGGCTATCCGCTATGGTAATGACGCAGCATTTTCCGTATTTTTAATAATATTGATCAGGAGCAGGGGGGGGGGGGGTTCCCTGAGCATTAATTTCTGGCTCAGGGAACCCCCTGCTCACTTTACAATATTATTAAAATAATGCTTCTTTACCATAGCGCATAGACGCTAAGGTAAAGAACGAGTGTTTATTTATACTGTATATTGTATGTGTTTTATTGATAGTGTACATGTGCAGAGGGTCTCCAGAGCAGAAGCGCACAGGTTTCAGGTCTGGGGACCCCGTGCCCCCCGAGATACAGGCCCCTTTAGGGGGTGCCGGTATCCTTCTGCTCTGCTTGGTTTACAGGCCGCGGTCACGTGATCGGGACCTTTAAACGCAGAGGGATACCTGCACCCCCTAAAGGGGCCTGTATCTCGGGGGGCACGGGGTCCCCAGACCTAAAACCAACGCGGTTCAGCTCCGGAGACCCCCTGCACATCTACACTATCAATAAAAATGTATTTCAAATAATTTTTAATGTGCGGATGTTTGCGCAGAGAGAGAGCAGCGGATCTCTCTCTGCTGCAAACACATCTCGCCCCCGCCGCCCATACAGTAGTATCATTTATGTATGTGCATATACAGTACAGTACAGTACTGTACAGTACTGTATGTTAGGGCTTACAGGGGTTGTTGTTATACAGTATATACAGTATATAGTATACAGTATATACTGCATTACAATTCATTATAGGGGACGGCTTCACAGAGAATAGCTCGCATGCGCCACCATGTGTATTTTGACGGCATTGCAGTATTGTAACCAGCCGGAATAAAAAGCTTAAATTCCGGCCGGAAAATAACGCAATGCACTCTGGCAGAAAACTATCAGAAACCTGAATACACCCGAGTATACCCGAATTCGCGGGACTAGCCGTGCTCGAATAAAGTGTGTCGCCAGTGTAGATGCTTGAAATTAATTGATCCTTCTTGGCAGTGGATCTCCGGTATTGTACACAGTGTGATGTGAAGATAAATTGCAAACAAGAGCCGGGCGCTTACCTTAAGTGTTGTGTCAGGGTGGGGAGTGCAGTACGATGCTTAAATACAAACCAATGGAGGTGGTCTCTCACAATGGAGTCTGTTAGGGATCCCTGTGCTCAACCCCAGAAAGGGGTTTCCAAAACCCTTGTTGGATATAAAGAGAGAGAGAATAGGGGGAGCAAAAGGGTTAGAGCATAATAACCAGCAATAACAATCTTATGATAATACAGGTCACTATCTCTGGAGTGTCAATAAACAGATGATGATATATCAATACTCACACGGCCCTGTGTGAGCAAAGTTGCGTAAGGGTGTCTTGTTTTTTAGGGGTCTGGTCTATCCACGTGGTGAGTGGGATTAAGGGTATGGAAAAGTGAAGCAATAACCATAAACACTTACACGGCCATGTGTAAGCACAGTTGTTGAATGGTATCTGTGGTATACACCTAGATTGCCCGTCCAAGATAATCCCAGGGGTGCTGTGCACGCTGCTGCTGGCAGGCAGGGGGTTAAATGCGGGTCTCCCTCACGGTCCTCCCATTCTGGGGTTCTTTCCCTCCCCGTTTCAGCAAGGGGAGTGGGTGAGGCAAAATGATAGTGTGGGATCAGCAATGATCTTAAAAACGTAAACGTTTATTAAACATTAAATTAGATCCACAACAAATGCACTCACATAAAATAACACTGTCCCGGCGTGCTCCTGTGGCTGTGGTTCGCAGTTGTTCCCGGCCGCACTCTCCTCCGCGTCCGGAGTCGGAATGGATGGCAGTTCCTGGCGCGGCTGTGTCTGCAACTGCTTCCACCAGCTACGGAAGCCCCAGTAGTTCAAAAGTCTTCACCGAAATAGAGCTACGAGTTTCGCCGTGTAAAATGGCTTCCTCAGGCTCAAAATGTGTGTTGACGAGGGTCATTATGGTTTATATAGACCCATGTTCATAGATACTGTTAATAGTTTAATGATGATTACATTTATATTTATCATTTGTCAATATAGTTTCCTTTCAATGCTACTAATGCCCAATTGATAAACCGAGGGGCTACTATTTCTAAAGCATCCGGTATCCTTCTGCATTGAAATGTCCCGCGTCACGTGACCGGGACATTTCCTTGCATAGGAGATACCGGCACCCCATAAAGAGGCCTGTATCTCGGGAAGCAGGGGGTCCCCTGACATAAAACCAACGTGGTTCAGCTCCGGAGACCCCCTGCACCTCTACACTATTAAAGAAATGGATATTTAAATTAATACATTTCGGGCGACATTTCCGCTGGGAGAGGCGGCTCTCTCAGAGCAGCTCTCTCTGCAGCAGAAATGAATCGCTGGTTTTTGCCTTTGCAGAGGCTCGAGGCTCTAGCTGGCAGCAACTCGCCAGGTTTGGGCATTCTGCTATCAGAGGTATTCGTGCCTTTCTGAATACCGTGATAGCAACGCCCAAAAAACATTCATTGTAAATTCCCTGGCGAATTTTTTTATGAATGTTCTCTGAATAAGTCCCTTAGAGTATTCAAACCAGCGTCCTTTGACCTGGTGGAAATTGAGTATAACTGCATGTGGGAGAAGATACTGGACACATGCAGTATAAATCTAATGAATTTATTAATTTCACATCATGAAATGACTTTACAGAACCTTGACCTTGAAATTAACCAGATTAAAACCACCCTAGAACCACTTATGGAGTGTCCCTCCTTTAACACTTTAAATGGGAAACTCTCAAAGGAATTAGACACCTGGGAGAGGAGCATACTTGTCAATAAAAATAAAAAGTTTGTAAGAGATGAGGAGGATTACAGGGATGGAAAACAGAGGAAATGGGACAAATCTGCAACAAGGGATCAGAAGAATAGGGATAGAAGCAATTCTACCTCAGGGAAAGAAAGGAAAACTTTGCTTAGCCAGCCAGTTAAGAAAAAGAGTCCTAGTAAGAAGAGCCTGGTTAAGACTACTAACAACCCACCCCTGAAAAAATTAGATGAAGTAGAAAGAAAAGGGAATATGGGTGGAAAAGGACAAAAACCATATAATAGAGATGGAGGTAGAGACCCCAATCCCACCAAGAGTTATCAGTCTGAGAGCTTCGCTAGGCATGATAGGGGATATGCAAGGGGGGCAGAGCAGAGACACCCCACGTATTACAACAGGAGAGTGGAATATGACTCAAACTATACACGAGATAATAGATACTATAGGACTGAATGGCGAGAAAGATCACCAAGGTGGGATCGATCACCAAGACGAGAAAGATCCCCAAGGAGATCCAGGGAGGAGAGATCTAGGGAAAGACATGAGAATAGGAGGGAAAGAGAGGACCATAGAGACACAAGGCATGACCATGCCTCGCAGAGAAGTCCCACTTGGGAAAGAGCAGAAAGGAGCAAAACAGGGGTGTCTTTTTTAGACCAGGCATTGAAGTCCCTGATCACAACGCAGAACAAGTTCTCAATCCTAGACGATCCCGGAATATCAAGAACAGCCGAGGGGAAAGGAAGAAAAAGAAGCAGAGAGGGAAAAGGGGAGGAAGGGGAGGCCAGCAGCAAAAGGGCAAATCGTTAAGTAGCATTTTTAACCTTACAGTAGCTCAAAAGTTTTAACTGAATCCCAAGAAAAAGTTTTAGCGAAGGGTTTAAATTTTGCTCCCTCCAGAGGCCCAAGTGGCTTTGATTTATTTGTGGATGCACAAAAATACTTACGACAACTAACTGTAAAACGCTTTTTTTATAAATAAAACTATGGCACCCCAACAGAGAAGTCAGGATCTAGTTGTTGTTCCAGAGACAGAGGACAACCAAACTATACCTGACAGATTTGTCCACTCAAGTTTAAAAAATAGGTCAAGTTTTTATCCGAGTCACTGTAAGGGCCAGTTTTTGGAAGTCTTCAATCAACTTGTAATGGATGACTTTGAAAAACTGACAAATAAGAAGAATAGGCAGCATGATAACCTGAAAAAGGAGGAGAGGGAAGCCTTAAAAACATTAGCAGATGATAAAAGCATTACCATAAAACCGGCTGACAAAGGAGGAGTGGTGGTAATAATGGATACGAGTTATTACCTTACAGAATCACAGCGTATCTTAAGTGACGGATTAACCTATGAAAAATTACAGCTAGACCCCTCGAAATTGTATCAGGAAGAGTTGATAAATATACTCAACGACGCCAAAGAGGTAGGAGTCTTGGGTGAGTAGGAATACTTATATCTACTTAAGTGCCAACCAGTTAAGGCAGTGTTCTACTTCTTACCCAAGATTCATAAAGATCGCCTTAGACCACCAGGAAGACCAATTATTTCGGGGATTGGGTCGTTGACACAAAATTTTTCCGAATATGTCGATCTATATCTCCAAAAATATGCCATCAGTGCCAGATCATACTTAAGGGATACAGTACCTTAAAAGGTCTTAGGGGTTTTTATCAGAAATTGAGTGGCAGGAAGAATATTTACTGGTAACCTGTGACGTGTCCTCACTGTACACCTCAATCAGACATGAAGATGGCTGTGAGGCAGTTAGGGTTGCCCTGGAGGGAGATTTGCTGATTCCACAAGAGCAAAAAACATTCTTGATGGATGGGATTGAGTTTATCCTGAAACATAACCTCTTTTGGTTTGATGGCTCCATGTTCCTACAAAAATGCGGCACTGCCATGGGGACTAGGTTTGCTCCAAGTTACGCCAATATTTTCATGGCGCATTTGGAAGAGAACAACATTTGGTCGGGCAACCCGTTTGGAGCAAACATAGTCCTATGGAGAAGATACATCGATGATTTGATCTTCATTTGGCATGGGAGCAAAGAGGATCTGACCCTCTTTTTGAGCCACATCAACAACAACAGGGTGAATTTGATTTTCACGTCTGAGATCAGCCAAACAAGCATCAACTTCCTGGATTTGACAATTTATATTGAGGACACAAGGATTAAAACGAAAACATATTTTAAGGAGGTCGATGCGAACAATTTTATTCTAAACAACAGCTGTCACCATCCAAAATGGTTGAGGAATATACCTTATGGTCAATTGCGTCGGATTAGGAGGAATTGCACCGAGGATGAGGTATTTAGGGAACAGGCTAATCATCTAAAGAGAAAGTTTAAGGAGAGAAATTACGAACCAGAGATTTTAGAGAAAGCTTTTTTAAGGACATTAGAATTACCAAGGGAGGAACTGTTAAAACCTAAGACTAAACAAGAAAATAAGGAACTTATGGTACCCTTTGTGACACGCTATAACAGCAAAGCCAGTAAAATTACTAAAATTTTAAAGAAACATTGGCACATTTTACGTAGAGATGTAGTGCTACAGGAATACCTTCCGGAAGCCCCACGGGTGATCTTTAAATGAGCCAATAATATAAAAATGGAACTAGTACCAAGTGTATTTAGAAGGGAGGATGTAGGACAAGGGACCAATTGGCTGCCGAAGCCAGTGGGTTTTTTCAACTGTTCCAGTTGCAAGGCATGCAAACATGCATCACGCGAAAAAATAAACTTTACATCAAAAATAACAAAAAAATCTTTTAAAACGAAACAATTTATCAATTGTCAAACCATTTTTGTTCTTTATTTGTTGGAATGCCCGTGTGGTCTCCAGTATGTGGGCCGGACCACGAGAAGTCTAAGGGTCCGCATACTGGAGCACATAGGCAATATTAGAAGAGGAGTAACAACCCACAGCGTCCCCTTACATTTTGGCCAAGTACATGGAGGTGATCCCTCCGGACTAACTTACAGGGGAATAGAACTGGTTTTAGAGAACTGGATGGGGGGGGACAGACTCCGGCGTCTCCGACAAAGGGAGACGTTTTGGATATACCAACTAAAAACCCTAGCTCCCAAAGGCCTGAATGTTGATTTAGATAACGCAGCGTTTGTGTAAAACAGAGTAGAACCTCATTTCTGTATATATCCCCCTTGGGCTTTCTCCTTTGATTGAAAAAACCTGCCCCTAACATATAAGGGATTTTGGGATTAGTATTTAACTATGTTTTATTATTATTGTTTCTGACTCCTTTTTATCCTTTTTATCTTTTATATCATTTTTTATCTTTTTTCTAGATATAAGGAAAACTGTCAATTGCAAAAAGATCTTAATTTTTAATTTAATCTGGTTATATGCTCAGAAGTAAGAATTTATCCATTTTTAGATCGAGTGTTACATTGTATTTTATATGAAGTAGATTTAGGGAAACTAGGTTTTAACTATATCAGTGATTAAAATGTGTTTTTGTAATGTATTAAGCTTTATGTTATGACCATAATGTATTTTTGATGAATTGTAATGTATTAAATTTTGGAAAATGATATGCTAATAGATGAGAATATATTTTGCACTTTAGATCATGAAGGAAACACTGCAGAGGGAACTGCTTCTGTAAACCTTCTATTACAGCCTCTTAACCAGGAGTTTTAAATGAATAATTAGAGATCAAACATTGACACAATGGTATTGATTTAACTTTTTAATTAATGAATAAGTGATATTTGTGCTTTAGAAATAGTAGCCCCACAGTTTATCAATTGGGCATTAGTAGCATTGAAAGGAAACTATATTGACAAATGATAAATATAAATTTAATAATCATTAAACTATTAACAGTATCTATGAACATGGGTCTATATAAACCATAATGACCCTCGTCAACACACATTTTGAGCCTGAGGAAGCCGTTTTACACAGCGAAACGTGTAGCTCTATTTCAGTGAAGACTTTTGAACTACTGGGGCTTCCGTAGCTGGTGGAAGCAGTTGCAGACACAGCCGCGCCAGGAACTGCCATCCATTCCGACTCCGGACGCGGAGGAGAGTGCGGCCGGGAACAACTGCGAACCACAGCCACAGGAGCACGCCGGGACAGTGTTATTTTATGTGAGTGCATTTGTTGTGGATCTAATTTAATGTTTAATAAACGTTTACGTTTTTAAGATCATTGCTGATCCCACACTGTCATTTTGCCTCACCCACTCCCCTTGCTGAAACGGGGAGGGAAAGAACCCCAGAACGGGAGGACCGTGAGGGGGACCCGCATTTAACCCCCTGCCTGCCAGCAGCAGCGTGCACAGCACCCCTGGGATTATCTTGGACGGGCAATCTAGGTGTATAACACAGATACCATTAAACAACTGTGCTTACACATGACAGTGTAAGTATTTATGGTTATTGCTTCACTTTTCCATACCCTTAATCCCACTCACCATGTGGATAGACCAGACCCCTAAAAAACAAGACACCCTTACGCAACTTTGCTCACACAGGGCCGTGTGAGTATTGATATATCATCATCTGTTTATTGACACTCCAGAGATAGTGACCTGTATTATCATAAGATTGTTATTGCTGGTTATTATGCTCTAACCCTTTTGCTTCCCCTATTCTCTCTCTCTTTACAGTGTGATGTGAACATGCGAAAAAATACAGGGAAAAAAACTTTTTCAGTTTGTATTCTTAATATTAATGAAATACTTTTTACACCTTTTCAGTGAATAAATAAACTAATACAATAATAGTGTCTGATTAATCCTTCACCCACGTGTGGAATTAACACATGACTATTTGACCCTTGGGCTACAAAGGGGTTAATATATACTGTAATGTATTGCAATAACTATTTTATCATCTATTTCAGGTTGGTTTTGTTTATCTTGTCTATGTAAATATTATATATAGGGAAGTCAGGGCTAACTCCAGCCTGGAGTAGGTGATAAATTATTTTCGGTATTTCTACTGTTAATCCCATTTAGAAAAATATTGGAACTTGATGTACAGATTCAGCTACCAGTATTAGAACACTTAACTGGGAAATTCTGGGAGATTCTGGGGTAGTCTCACAGTAAATGCCTCAACATTGCCTCAATGGCCCATCGGATTAACACAGCGGGGGTCCCTGCAATCCCATTCAAACTGAATGGAACTGCAGGGACCCCCACTGTGTTAATCCGATGGGCCATTAAGAATCTCACAGAAATGTTGAGTCATTTACTGTGAGACTGCCCCAGAATTTCCCAAACACGAGTTCTAATACTGATGGCTGCATCTGTATGGCAGTTTTTACCTAAAAATGCAGAATTATGCCTGTTTTTATTGGATGCGATGGTTTTAACGGATTTGATAAAGGTGTTTTTTGTTTTGCTGGTGCAATGTTGATATTATTGCATGACAAAAATATTAATAATTATTTTGCTCTAATACCATTTTTAGGTTAGCTTACCACAGCTTGATGTATCCGGCATAGTGAGAAACACAAGCAAAGCCTCAATCTAAGTGAAACGTGAATCCTTATCTTGGTTAATTATCTATTTGGCTAGCCTACAGTTACTTACATGATCTGAGAGTTTGAAGCATGGGAGCCTGGTTCAATTCCAGGTGTCGGCTCCTTGTGACCTTGGGCAAGTCACTTTATCTCCCTGTGCCTCAGGCACCAAACACATAGATTGTAAGCTCCACAGGGCAGGTACCTGTGCCTGCAAAATGTAACTGTAAAGCGCTGCGTACAGTTAGCAGCGCTATACAAGAACATGCTATTATTATTATTTTATTGCCAAAACAAGCAATTTTGCTGTCACATATTAGTCTTAATTGAATGTTGAACATCTAGTAGAAGTGGTATCCCAAACAAACCAGCCCCTTAAGGGCCATCTGTGCTGTACCAGGCAGGGAATGTTACACCCATCCCTAAAATCTATCAGAATTTACCATTGGAACCTTGCATCCACCCAGCAATTACATAAGTCCATGTTGTATGTTAAAAAAAGTCAGTGTCTGCATCAGCAACACGTCCAATAGACATATAAATGTATGTATGCATAGTTTTTGAAAAAAAGACCCATACAGACGTAGCAGGGTAGTCCACCGCACTTCTGGGTGGAGCTGATGCAGCTCCTCTGACTCCTATGAGAAGGTGTGGCGGCCATGTTGGTACTGCCAAAAAGATTAGATAGAGAGGATTTCCCTGGAGGAACAGAATATTCTCTGGAGACCGCATGTCAGAACTGTAGGAGAACGCAGTGGAGAAGGTTGGGTCCAGGGAGCCAGTCAGGCTGCCCAAGACTAGGCCAGAGAACCCTATAGGCTCGAGTTAGGCCTTGGGCTTCCCGTAGCTGAGTACTTTAGGGATGGCCTTATCACAGGAACATTCCTGGTAGCTGTTTGGTAGCGGAGTAATGGAGCAGGATGAACAGCACGGGGGGATTTCCCAGGCTGAGGCGTGCTACCGCATGGCTACCAGAAGTAATGAGCGAGAGGAATATTGTGGGCACTTTTTATCAAAGGAAGATTCCCTGGCTAAACCAGTTTAACCAGGAAGGCACCCATGTGCACTACCAAATACTCCAGGGAGGGTAGAGCTGCCCTCACACACATTCTGAGTTGCATTGCTGGGCACCTAGCTTGTTGGGGTGCCCAATGGATAGGGTACAACCGGAACCTTTAGGGGGAGTATTTGGATATATCACGGTCTGCCTATTCTGTTGTTATTGTTATTACTGTATGTGTATCAGGCGGGACCTGCTGGTAAATAGTACTGTTTATCACTTTTGTGTTGTGGTTATTTGCTATAAATGTACCCGTGAGGAGCCATCCCATCTATGTTGGGATCCCATGGGTGGAGGCGCTGCACCTCGCACCCCCAAGCTCCCTATGAGTAGAGGCAGAGGGCTTCTGTGAGCCTGCAGGTTAGCACCATAACATAAATAGCATACAAATCTCCCTTAGGGAGGGGTTAAAGGAGTTACATTTGGAGGCGCTGCTGAGATTCTGACTTGAGGGTACGTTAAATTAAAAGAAATACCATGTTCATATCGTTCAGACAGAAGGTCCACCAGTGGGCTGTGGAGTTCCAGCTACCTCCCTGCCACATGGTCGCTGTCTGCCATGTCCCGGTCAAAATCCCCAAACACACTGCGTGTCTAGCCCTGAGGCGGTTTCCGGGGTTAGCCACAGTCCAACCCTATGGCCGAAAATGGGACCCCACCTCTACTTGGAGCATGGTTCTAGTTACCACCGGTTGTGATTTATGAGAGGACGATGGGCCTCAGGCCCTGCACCTTCCAGGATCCCTACCCAGCAGGTGTCCTCTCACATTCCCTAAATGTAGTCAAAACGGAGTACCCCAGCCCTGGCCCTGCACCCAAAATGGCCTCAAGGGCTGAGCCTTCTCACCCAATAAGTAGCCCCAGCAAAAGGGAGGCTAGCATAGCATCCAGTCATAGCAGATGGTCTTACCGCAGCGGCTCTAGCTCGGCAGGAGAAATGCCCGTGTTTGCGGAGGTATTGCAGCAACTGGCTGACAACCTTGTGCAGTAATCACAGGCTTGCCACTACGGCAAATTGAAAGCTTTTTCCAGGGTACTGCCTACCCCGTTGGACGAAGAAGAGTTTGGGAAGTGGAAAGACCATACGCTGCAAGTGCTGGAAGAAATGTCCTGCTCTGAGGCCGTAAAAAGGCAGAGGATTGTTTAATAGGTGAACACATGATGTCCGTAATATGTAACTAAAACAGGTTAATTGGGAGGCATGCTAATACACGATCCTGTTAGAATATGTTGATAATGCCTATTCGCTTGGAACACGGAGAAAGAAAGGCAATGTGGGGGGAGGATATGTCCAACCAGCCAAAAAAGCCAAAAAAGGAAATATACTACCTCTAATGAATAACCCGATCTGGAGGTTCCTCCACGGTGCCTGAAATCTTTGCGGTAGGATGCATCAGCTGCTCCCGTTGTATGCCGTCTCAGGTCCAGCTGGCATGTCATCAGCCGCTCATGCACAGTAGAGCTGTGGTGTCTAGCAATGGATCTGTAATGCCTACAGGCGTCGCTCCAATTAAAAGTGATGCAGTGAAGCAGCAAGAGGATTGGTGTGACTGCAGGCCCTTAAGGCCTCGTTCAGGGTGCCAGCTGCAGGACTCGGAGGGAGGGCGTGAGGGAGGCAGTGCTGCAGTTTGCTGGGCGATCTGTGTTTATCCCCCAGCAGACTTTTCAGCGTTGGGGAGGGGGCGGGGTTACACACAGCAGGGTAAGTATCCAAGTTGCAGTCATGAAATCATTCTGAAGAATGATTTCATTGGCTGCCTAGGTCCCTGTGACGCTGCTGCAGCTCCAAAAAACGAAATTTTCGTTTATTGAAACTGTAGTCAGATTCAACTCCTGGCTTCGGAGACAGGGCGGTTGTTACCCTGACAACCAGTATTCAAATTGAATACTTTGTTTCTCACGGCAGCACGCACGGCAGCACGCCCTCCCTCCGAAGCCAGCACCCTGAACGAGGCCTTATCATGAAAAACTCACCGGGTTTGATGAAAAAATAAAAAGATTTATTGCTACATACTAAAAAACAGGTAACAAAATACAAAAGACAAAAACTCTCCTCCCTCGCGTTTCATGCCAGTAAGGCGCTTTCTCAAGGAGTAATTGATAAACATAGTATTTATACCCTCCTTAACAATCAGAAACATCTGAGAATTGACAATTACAATTAAAAAAATGGCATAGACAAGTGATTTCACTGTCCATGAGAGCCTATCAGGAGTTACACGAGGTAGTTCATAACATCTAAGTTAATTTTTGATCAAATTTAATAATACTTAATTGAAATCACAATAAACAACACAATAACTATAAATTTATTGTTAAGGAATACCAAACGAGGAAGGAATATAAAGAAAAGAGAAAAAACTAGAACAAAACCCTGCGCCGCTCGTGTCTGGTTGCCAGACCTCGGATTTCCTCCCCCGCTGCAGCAGGCGCCTCTCTGCTGTAGTTGCAGCCTCCTGTGCAGCCCCCTCCCGCACCGGAAGTTTGGCAGCTTGTAGGTACTGCACAGAAGGGATGTGTGTGATGTGCAGCGGAGGAGGTGATGTGAGGTACAAGTGGGGGGTGAGGTAAAGTGGGGAGTATGGTACAAGTGGGGGGTGAGGTACAAGTGGGGAGTATGGTACAAGTGGGGGGTGAGGTAAAGTGGGGATGTAAGGTAAAAGGGGGATGTGAGGTCTAACGGGGGGTGAAGTAAAGGGGGGTGAGGTACGAGGGGAGGTGGTGTGAGGTACAAGTAGGGGGTGGGGTACAAGTGGGGGGTGAGGTACAAAGGGGGATGTGAGGTACAATGGGGGGTGAGGTACCAGGAGGGGAGGTGATGTGAGGTACAAGGGGGAGGAGGTGATGGGAGGTACAAGTGGGGGAGGTTATGTGAGGTTCAGAGGGTGTGTGTGTGTTGCATTTTATATGTGTGTTACATTTTATGTGTGTGTGTTGCATTGTGTGTATGTATGCATTGCATTGTGTGTGTGTGTTTTGCATTTTGTGTGTGTTTCATTATTAGTGTGTTGCATTTTGTGTGTGTGGTAGTGGGGGTAATTATTGTGGGGGAGATTGAGGGAGCGGGATTGAATGAAAGGGGGGTAATTAAGTGATAGCGGAGGGAGTGGAAGAAGGAGGTGGGGGATTGGGGAGAGTGAGAGAAATACACTTGGAGAAGGGAAAATAGAGGAGGTGGCACATGAGGGTGTGAACGGCATGGGCTCGCAAGCCCGCCGAGTCGTGGGGGGGAAGTGGGGGGGCCTGGTCTAAACTCTAGTCCTGGGCCCAACGAAATCTGTCAGCAGCCCTGCTGCTAAATTGTTTGCAAAATAGAGTCCTCCTTGGCGCTGGTACTTGTCACTCTTGCACAATGCAGTTCATGAAAAAATAGAAAGTGCAGAGAACAATATGAGGTATACTACTATTATAAGGACAAGAAACACATCTGTGCAGTTCACTTAGGACATATAATTAGTACACCAAATCTATTTAACTGGTGACTGGCAGTGATTAGGTTACACACCACTACCAACATTTGAACCTTTACACACTGAGTGAATCCCAATGGATAGTTAACCCTTTATCCAACAGTACTTAAAATATACACCGTGGATGGTACAAGACGGAAAAACACTTACAAAACTGTAGCTGAAAGATGTTGTTGAAACTACTCAGCAAATATAAATCCACCAGCAGTGATATGTAAGAAAAAAAATGAAAACATAGCACAGAACTGCTATATTCTATGATTTAGTAATGTACATACAAACAAACACATGGAATAAAACGTACAAATTATTCCTTTCTTTCAACGCCTTTCAACCTCTTAAGCCTGGTTGTGGGGCCCTTTGGGGTATGCTCTCTCCGGAACCGCAGATATCCACGATATCCACGCTTTGGCTGTGAGTGCAGTCTGCTCAGATTCTCTGTTTAGAAGCCCACGTGCAGGAAATCTCCTGGTGCAGCTTCCTTGTATCTGCATAGATGTAATCAATACTAGACACTAAGGGCCTCATGCAGTAAGCGGCGGAAAGGCACTTCTCGCCACTTTTCTGCCAAAAAAGCCTATCCGTATTCAGAAAGGGGCCAGAAAGTGGCGAGATTCAACCAAACCGCCAGTTTGGCTGGCGGTTTAATTTTTTCCGCCGGTGGCGGGGCGAGAAGGCACTGTACGCCTAAAAATCCAACTTTTTCAGCCACCCTGTATTCTAGTAGAGGCGAGTAGCTAAGCGGAGCTATTCGCCTCTCGAGAATACCGGTTTGCTGGCGGATCAGCCACGCAAGAAAAAGATGGCAAGTTGCTGCTCAGAGGCAGCGGATGAGCGGCGGATGGGCACTTAGAAAAAAAATGCTTCTTGATATATATTATGTTAGCATGATGTCAATGGGGCTAACACATATAACTTTGTATTTCTTATTCTGCTGTGTTATAAAAACATGATTATTTACATTAAGTACTTCATGTAATTGTCAGAATAGTGTAACCTTTAACGGTTATAATGTATTTTAAAAAATTTATTTTTCTGCTATGAATAATTAAAGAATAGATCAATGTGTTATTCATGTTAAAAAATTGGCTACTGTCTTAAAGGAACACTTCATATAAGATGCCTCATGGGTTAAATTTTTTTTTTATATAGTTAACATACATCAAATACATTATAGTCATAGCAAGTACATATGACTGAATGTTTGCATGTATTTCATTATGATTGTAATGTGAAAAGCATGTGTGAAGTCACACATTATGCATGTATTTAATATTGACATGTTTTATGTTGAATAAAACTATCTTTAGTACTTAAACAATCGTGTTACCAATGATGTTCACACAAGGAAATTCCATGATTTTGTATTACACAATGTACTGCTACACTTGCATGTTCCTACAGTTCTTCACACACAAAAAATTCACATCTGAGATATGGATATGGATATGTTAATGTTGTTGTTGTAATTTCACTTGATCATATGTGAACCACAATCAAGTGTGTTCATGTTTCAAATGATTGCTAATAAACACCTTCATCGTGCTATGTGCTGTCATATATGTGTCAAAATGATTGTTAACACATTTCTTTGCACACACTTGTGTACATAGCAATTGAATGGATTTTGATTGTGTTGTAAGGTTGTACTTAAACATTTTGTGTAGTCATTAGCACACATGGATCATTATATTAGTGGCATGTTTTTATGTGCATATGAACAGTTACTCATTGTTTAACAACAGTAATTAGTTTTAATACTGAAATTATATGTAGTCAACATGTTAATTGACATCTGACACCTGACATAATCACATATGTATTTAAAGGAGGAACAATCAACCCTCCTTGTGACGTCGACATGGATGTGCTAAGCAGACATTTCCAGATGAGAAGGCGGATGGTTCTTTTGCAGGAGGCTCAAAATAGACAGGATGTGATAGTGATAGGAGAGGGACAGGAGAGGGATAGGAGGAGAAGACACAGGAGACAGGTGTTGTTAGTCCGTCCACGTGTGTACCGTGAAAGGACACTTTTAGATGGGCTGAGTGAGGAGGAGATAAGAAGTCATTATAGATTGAGTTCAGCAGCAATCTTAGCTCTTTACGAAGAACTAAGACCAGATTTGGATAGTGTAACAAGCAGAGGTCGTGCAGTCCCTGATCTTGTTAAAATGCTGTGCTCATTACATTTTTTGGCTTCTGCGTCTTTTCAAACAACTGTGGGCATAGTGGGCGGGGTCTCGCAGTCATCATTCTCACGGGCCTTTAGCCAGTTTCTATGTGCACTGACTAGACGCGCTAGGGATTATATTCATTTTCCTAGTGACCAGACAGAGTGGCTGGAAGTCAGAAATGGCTGATATAACATAGCAGGGATGCCATGTGTGATGGGTGCCATCGATTGCACACATGTTGCCTTGATCCCGCCTAGTCAGAGTGAGCATGCATACCGTAATAGAAAACACTACCATTCCCTGAATGTGCAGGTGGTATGCGATGCTACGATGAAGATAATGAATGTTGTAGCCAGATTCTGTGGTTCCAGCCATGATTCATCTATCCTTAGGAACTCATCAGTTTTCCATGCCTTTGGAAATGGGCATTTTGGGCATGGTTGGCTGGTGGGTGAGTACATATTGTGAAGTGCTAACATACATATGTCATCAATTTTTATTGCTTCTGTTTATAATAGTTCAATGTGACAACATTTGTTTCGGATAATGGTAACTTACATTGCACATAATGATTGTCCTGTTTTAATTGTGTCATTCGCATAATAAAGCATGCTATATATATGTGATAATATGGACACCTACAACCACACCCACAATAACAGTACAGCAAAAGTGGTCATGAATACATGTGTTGTAGTAAAGATATGATGTCACATATTGCTAGAATACTTTTATTTCTATAGTCAATGCTAATTTTACATATACTACATATGATTGTGTAACTACTTATTATAGGTGTCAAAATGGTTTGTGTGAAGATGATATATGTCCATGATTACATATCATCTCACACATGTGACATGAAAAGTACAATTGTGGAATTTTAGCCGACAATAATATAACAAATTGACCTTAAAAACTATGTGACAACATTATGAAAATGTTTACTCTCTATATTAATTTGTACGTTGTCTTTTAGGTGACTCAGGGTACGGTATCCGACCGTGGCTTTTGACACCATTGGCTAATCCGCAATCCCCTGCAGAGGACAGATATAATGTTGCGCACATATCCACTTGGTCAGTTATCGAGCGTACATTTGGACTTTTGAAAAGTAGGTTCAGGTGTTTAGATAAAACTGGCGGCGCATTAAAGTATAAGCCTGAGAAGGTTTCTGACATTGTCATTTGTTGCTGCATTCTGCACAATATTGCATTGAGTCATAACCTAGAAGGCGACATTGGGGAGGGGCTTGCCGAACAACATCCCCTAATAGCTGCAGGTGACAATGAGCAGACAGCCAGTGGTGTCAAAACACGTCAGAATGTGATCGACACCTATTTCTCAGGTAACCAACAACATATGTGTGGATTGTATGACATTCTGCCATGAAAGTGTGTTTTCATAACGTCACAGTTTTTTTTCCATCATAGGCTAGTGTTTCTTATCCTCCTCCTCACATTAAACATCTGTGTATTTTGGTCAACCACATCTTGATATGGTATGTATATTCTTACTATGTAATTTTTAATTTATGTTCAAATAGTGTAACATAATACCTAATGTGTGTTGTATAATATCATCTGGCAAATGTTACATTGTGTCATGTGTAATGTTCAATATTAGCAAATAGTATTGCATAATAATAACTAAAATTATGTACTAGTCCAATATGCATGAGAAAAGGTAATGGTCTCCTTATGTTATAGATTTAAGTAGAAACATCATGTTAGATATAAAAAATAGTCATGATTAGTTACAGGTAATGCTATATGTGCAAGTAAAAAAAATGTATACTGTACAGTAGGTCATGTAAGCTTTGCTAATACATGTCGTTAACATAAGTTAACAGAAACATATAAAAAGATATTTAGACATTTATATGTGTTGATATTCTAAATATCATTAATGTTAGGAAGAACTACATGTAACAAAAAAAATTATAATAATTTCATGATGTTACAATTACTACAAGCACAAATAAGCTTCACAATAGCATAAGCATCATTGCTTTGAAACATAGGACCATTGTTCAAAAATGTGAGACGTCAAAAATCACCAAACTCTGTTTGTCTTGACTGGAACATGCATTGATTGTGAGTCCATGTAAGATTCATTTTTCTGAAATACAAACAACAGACTTTTGTACATTTGCATCAGAATCTTTATTATATTGAGAATATGTTGTAATATCATGTTCATCACTGTCCATGTTCACGCATAAGGTACACATATTGTTCCATTACAAGTACTGGTATTTGAGGTCACAGGGACTTGCATACTGCTCGCATGTGTGTGCATAGGGCTCTGTAACACATGGCACCAGTGACTTATGGACATGTACATGTGTACGTGCACATATAACATGGCAGCTGTGTTACAATTTATGAACACATTTTTCTAATTACATTAGTGTAAACAGTGATGTTTGCGTGCATGGCGCTGGCTGCGATGTGCGTCTGAACAGCGCAACTCAATGTTGCTACGCACTTCATGGGCATTCACACTGAATGTGCATGCACAGTGGTTAATTGAAAGTGTTGTAAATTTATTTTAGAAGCCTGAGTCCCCAGTCTTGACTGTCACATGCGCCTCCGGCGGGGGGGCGGCGCGTGCACAGCGGTACACCGCAATGCGCGTTCTGTGTGGAGAGGGAAGGTTTACGACGGGAGGGGGTGTGGCTCTTAGTTTGCGGGGGCGTGGCCATGACGTTCCGCTTGTGGTTTGCCCTTATTGGCTGAAGCGCCGCCGGGGACGTGGACATGCCTCCGACGCAGATGTGAACTTTAAATTCCCCTGCCTCCCTGAAAAGCTGCCGCGCACCGCTGTTAAAAGGTGCGCGCCAAGGTAGGGACTTGGACCGGGCGGACTGGGGGGGTGGCCCTTCAAAGCACAGCGCATGCAGAGCCGTGCGCTGTGATGGTGACTGGGTTTGTTATACAGATGCGTGGCCACGACCCCAGCGTCATCTCTCACAGTAAATGCGACTCTGTCGCGTCATGTAATGGGCACAGCAACGGACATGCATGATCACGCCCCCTCACTTCGCTATATCACTATCTCACTCACATACTGCATGTCTCACTTAGCACGCACTAAACAACCAAGCAACCCCCCCCCACACGTGCATGTGACACACACATTAGTGTCCCCGCTACCTTGTTATGTGTTTCAGTATACAGTTATCATTTTACACGCCCCCGTTAACATCTGAACACGCCCCCTCACGTCACAAGTTTGCCCTATGTCCGGCCAACTACCATAACGGTTAACAATGTGCACGCGCAGAAGTAAACTGATGCATGTTAATAATTAAGCTTTTATAAGTCCCAACGTTTGACTATACTATTGTTGTGTATTTTCACATATTTACATAATGTGTGT